>NC_052070.1:4311229-4611229 GCF_015852505.1 Tachyglossus aculeatus
GCCCGGGTTTGGGACTCAGAGGTCTTGGTTTCTAATCCCACGTCTGCGACTTGTCCTCTGGGTGACATTGGGCAAGTCACTTAACTTCTCTGTGCCTCAGTTTCCTCATCTGTAAAATGGGGATTAAGACTGTGAGCCTCACATGGCACAACCTGATAAACTTGTATCTATCCCAGCGCTTAAAACAGTGCTTGGCACATAGTAAGTGCTTAACAAATACCATCGTTATTATTATTATCATTATTACTTTCCCAAGCACTTAGTACAGTGCTCTGCATACAATAAGCACTCAATAAGTGCAATGGATTGACTGACCTTACATTACTGCCCTCTGTGAGTTTTTTCTTCTCTCCAGTTGATGTTCACATCTGAACTAATGCTAATATTGGGAGGTGAGGAGTGAGGAGCGGAGATGCTACTTGTTCAGAAATCTGGTCAGTCAATTGATGGTATTTATTGAGAAGCCGCGGGGCGTAGTGAATATAGCATGGGCCTGAGAGTTGGAAGGTAATGGGGTCTAATCCCCCATGGACAAGTCACTTCATTTTTCTGGGCCTCAGTTACCTCTTAATAATAATAACACTAATTATGGTATTTGATAAGTGCTTCCTATGTGCCGAGCACTGTTCTAAATGCTAGGGTTGATACAAGGTTATCAGGTTGTCCCACATGGGACTCACAGCCTTAATCCCCATTTTACAGATGAGGTAACTGAGGCATAGAGAAGGGAAGCGGCTTGCCCTAGGTCACTCAGCAGACAAGTGGCAGAGCCGGGATTAGAACCCACGTCCTCTGACTCTCAAACCCGTGATCTTTCCACTGAGCCACCCTGCTTCTCATCTGTAAAATGACGATTAAGACTGTGAGCCCCGTGTGGGACAGGGATTGTGTTCAACCCCTTTTGTTTGTATCCACCCCTGCGCTTTGCATAGTGTCTGGCACCTAATAAGCACTTAATCAATCAATCAATCAATCGTATTTATTGAGCGCTTACTGTGTGCAAAGCACTGTAATAAGCGCTTGGGAAGTACAAGTTGGCAACATGTAGAGACAGTCCCTACCCAACAGTGGGCTCACAGATACCACGATTATTATTATTTTTGAGCCCTTTGTGTACACAGAACACTGTACTAACAATCCCTGCCCACAAGGAATTTAAGAGGAGGCAGTTTAAAGGAGGCCCTTTCCTCTCCATCCAAACCACTAGCACATTAGTGCAATCACTCATCCTGTTCTGACTGGATGACTGCATCAGCCTCCTTTCTGACCAACCAACCTCCCACCTCTCCCCACTCCAGTCTATACTTCACTCTGCTGCCCGGATTACCTTTGTGCAGAAATGCTCTGGGCATGTCACTCCCCTCCTCAAAAATCTCCAGTGGCTACCAGTCAACCTACATTTCAGGCAAAAACTCCTCACTCTCGACTTCCAGGCTGTCCATCACCTTGCCCGCTCCTACCTCACCTCCCTTCTGTCCTTATCCAGCCCAGCCCGCACCCTCCACTCCTCTGCCATCGCAAACCTCTTCACTGTGCCTCGTTCTCGCCTGTCCTGCCGTCGACCCCCAGCCCACGTCCCTCCCCTGGCCTGGGATGCCCCTTCCTCCTCAAACCCACCAGACAATGACTCTCCCCGCCTTCGAAGCCTTACAGAAAGCCCATCTCCTCCAAGAGGCCTTCCCAGACTAAGCCCCGCTTTTCCTCATCTCCCACTCCCTTCTGCATCGTTCCCTTTGTTATTCCCCCCCTCTCCCCACCCCACAGCACTTATGTGCATCGCTGTAATTTTATTTATTTATATTGATGTCAGTTTACTTACACCGATGTCACTGTCACCCAACTCTAGGCTGTGAGCTTGTCTGTGGGCAGGGATTCTCTCTCTTTATTGCCGTACTGTACTTTCCCAAGCTCTTAGTACAGTGCTCCTCCTATAAATATGCTTGAACGAATCAATGAATAAGTGAGCATAAGGAGGATTTCTATGCTGGATTTCCGTACATACTTTTAAAAACTAGCAAACTTGAAAAAATTCCAGGCAAGGAAGTGTTGAGATTTCAAGAGGCTCCCCTCAAGAAGATAAGGTCCTTGTGGGCAGGGAACATTTCTACCAACTCTCTTATATTGGGCTCTCCAATGTGCTCTGTGCATTCATTAATTCAATCGTATTTATTGAGCGCTTACTGTGTGCAGAGCACTGTACTAAGCTCTTGGGAAGTACAAATCAGCAACATATAGGGACGGTCCCTACCCAACAACCAGCTCACAGTCTAGAAGGGGGAGACAGAGAACAAAACAAAACATGTGAACAGGTGTCAAGTCATCAGAATAAATAGGAGTAAAGCTAGATGCACATCATTAACAAAATGAAATAGACTAGTAAATAAGTACAGGTCAAATAAATAGAGTAATAAATCTGTACAAACATATATACAGGTGCTGTGGGGAGGGGAAGGAGGTAGGGTGGGGGGGGATGGGGAGACGGAGAGGGAGGAGGTGGCTCAGTCTGGGAATCAATCAATCAATCAATCGTATTTATTGAGCGCTTACTGTGTGCAGAGCACTGTACTAAGCGCTTGGGAAGTACAAGTCGGCAACACATAGAGACAGTCCCTACCCAACAGCGGGCTCACAGTCTAGAAAGGAAGGCCTCCTGTGCAGTGGTCTGCAAACCATAAGAGCTCAGTAAATACCATTGATGGTAAGTGTAGAATTCAAGAAAAAAGGGAACTGTACGTAATTATATCATGCATTATAGAAGCAGCGTGGCTCAGCGGAAAGAGCCCGGGCTTTGGAGTCAGAGGTCATGGGTTCAAATCCCGGCTCTGCCAATTGTCAGCTGTGTGACTTTGGGCAAGTCACTTCACTTCTCTGTGCCTCAGTTACCTCATCTGGAAAATGGGGATGAAGATTGTGAGCCCCACGTGGGACAACCTGTTGTATCCCCCCAGTGCTTAGAACAGTGCTTTACACATAGTAAGCACTTAACAAATACCATCACTATTGTTATGCATTGTTCAAAGCCACAGAGTTCTCATACTGGCTCTGCACATATCTGCTGTGTCACCTTGGGCAGGTCACCTCACTTCTCTGGGCCTCAGTTTCACATCTGTAAAATGGGGATTGTAGCATGGTCTAGTATCAAGAGCCTGGGCTTGGAAGTCACTGGACATGGGTTCGAATACTGACTCCTCCACTTGTCTGCTGAGTGACCTCAGGTAAGTCACTTAACTTCTCTGTGCCTCAGTTACCTCATCTGTAAAATGGGGATTAAACCTGTGAGCTCCACGTGAGACAACCTGATTACCTTATATCTACCAGTGCTTAGAATAGTGAGTGACACATAGTAATCGCCCAGTGCTTAGAACAGTGCTTGGCACATAGTAAGTGCTTAACAAATACCATCATATTATTATTATTATTCTAATAATAAGAACATTATTATTATTATTAGAATAATAATTATAATAGAGAAAGAGCATGGATTAGTGGAAAGAGCATGGGTTGGGAGTCAGAGGTTGTGGGTTCTAATCCTACCTCTACCACTTGTCAGCTGTGTGACTTTGGGCAAGTCACTTAACTTCTCTATGCCTCAGTTACCTCATCGGTAAAATGGGGATGAAGCCTATGAGCCTCACATGGGACAACCTGCTTAGCTTGTATCTACCCCAGTGCTTAGAACAGTGCTTTGCAGATAGTAAGCACTTAACAAATACCATAATTGTTATTATTATTATTATTATTAAAATTTAGTCCAATGCTCTGCACACAGTAAGCACTCAATAAATATGATTGAATGAATGAAAATAGTGTGAGCTCCCACTGGGACAGGGACTGCATTCCACCGGATTACCTTGTATCTACTCTGGTGCTTGTAACAGTGCTTGGCACATAGTAAGTGCTTATCAAGTACCGTAAAATTATTTATTTATTTATTTTAAATTTTCAGAGCCCTCTCTAGAGCTGGAGACTGAGGACGGACAGAATTCCATAATCTAATTTTCCATTTCAATTATGCTCTTCACTCTGAAAGGCACAGCAAACTTCTCTTTGTGTTTGATAAATCTCCCCCACCCATCCGTAAATGTACCAATGTTGGGCTTTATCTATTCAGGTTGCCCTCTTTGAATAGGGTGGGCTTTCTGCCCCAATTGAAAGTTATTTTTTCTTCAAGTCTTCTATTGATTCTGTACCAACTTCATAAATGAGCCTTCTTACGATGATACAGGAGCCCATAATCTAATGATTATAACATAACCATTGGGGTAACAAAATCATTTTTTCTTTCCTGCGAGTCTCATTAATCCAAGGTTATTCTTAAAGGTCGAGATTGAGTGCTCAGGGTAATGGTGTTTCAGGATCAGAGACACTGCATAATGGCATTTTCACCAACTTCTTGCTGCTAAGTTTTCTTGGGTTACGTTTTTCACAGCTCTTTGATATGGTCAAGACATCTCAAGACTGGAAAATGGAAAAATGTTATGAGCTGATTAGAGAGGAGTTTAGTCCGATTTCTCTAAATTTTAAGTATGTTGGTTTGTTGAAATATTTCTCCCTGCCTTCTGTGGTCTATAAATTTTGTAAGACTCCTTTTTCCCCCCACTCTTGTTATAGTTTACCTGATTTTAACAGACCTTAACGGCGAATTTTCATCCAACCCCCTGGATTCGGTGAACTGAAACGGTCATATTTGATGGTCTCACGTTTATGGTCTGATTCATGCTAGCTCAGCTCTGCTGATGGGGGGGAGACGGGCCCGGACACAGAAGAGACATTGAAGCGATGATTTCTGCCTCGACACAGCTCTTGTAACCCTTCAAGGCAGGGATCGTATCTACCTATTCCACTGTACTCTCCCAAGTGCTTAGTACAGTTCTCTGAAAAACAACTAGTTCTCAATAAATGATGTTGATTGATAAATGAAGATCTGCCATTTCCACTGAGTCTTGCAGAAGTCACCGTAGCAATCTGAGCCAAGATAAATGGAGACCAAAAGCTCGTGGTGGGCAGGAAATGTTCCTAGTAATATTAATAACAATGGTAGTTGTTAAGTGCTTACTCTGTGCCAGGCACTGTAATAAAGATCACCTTGTACCCCCCCCAGCGCTTAGAACAGTGCTTTGCACATAGTAAGCGCTTTACAAATACCATCATCATCATCATCAATAATAATGATGGCATTTAGTAAGTGCTTACTATGTGCAAAGCACTGTTCTAAGTGTTGGGGAGGCTACGAGGTGATCAGGTTGTCCCACGGGGGGCTCACAGTCTTAATCCCCATTTTACAGATGAGAGAACTGAGTCCCTGTCCCACATGAGGCCAACCACCTTAATCCTCAATTTACAGATGAGGCAACTGAGGCACAGGGAAGTGAAGTGACTTGTCCAAGGTCACACAGCAGACCTGGGGCATAAGAGGGATTAGAATCCACATCCTCTGACTTCCAAGCCCGTGTTCTTTCCGACAGGCAGTTCTGCTCTAACACTTAGGAATTTTTTATACCCATCCTCCCCATTTATGAGATTGAATGATTCTTCGATTGAACACTTTTTTATTTTCCACCTCCCTTTAAGAGTAAGGTCCTTGTGGACAGGGAATATGTCACTGCTCCATTCTTCTGTTTCGTGCATTGCTCCAGTGAATAATAATAATAATATAATAATAATAATAATAATAATAATAATAATAATAATAATAATAATAATAATAATAATTCCCATCATCACCATTATCAGCATAGTGGACAGAGCCCGGGACTGGGGGTCAGAAGCTCATGGGTTCTAATCCTGCTCCACCACCTGTCTGCTGTGTGACCATGGGGAAGTCACTACACTTCTCTGGCCCTCAATTACCTCAATTTTTAAATGGGGATTGAGACTCTTAGCCCCACATGGGACAATGACTGTGTCCAACCCGATTTCCTTGTAACCACCCCAGTGCTTACTACAGTGCCTGTCATACAGCAGGTACTTACTTAAAACACCGCAATTGTTATTATTATTGTTAGAATCATTTTACCTGAAGTCAAGACACCAACTACAAATATGGAATCATAGTAACCAAGAAATACTGATTAAATATTATTGTCATTTAGTTTTTCAGGGATTTTTTTTAAATTATAGATTCCTATGTGTTTTCTGCCCTCTTTGCTAACTGTTTTGGCAATAAAATTAATTTACCACAGATAGTATAAGTGCATGATGTGCTTTATGGGAGCACACAAAATGCTTATTCTACTAACGTTAGCCATAAAATTTATTGGCTTTCTGCCTCAAAATGATTTTTTTTTCTAATTTCCCTGTAACACCTTAGGCTTCCCATGCTGTAGTTCACAAAAACCAGAGCACGGCTAGTTTGCTGATGTTCTATCTCAGGAAATTTTCACTCAGCAGCTGATGCTCAAATTGATAACAGCTTGGTTTAAGAGAGGAAACGAAAACATGTTAGCCTGCTGTGGGTATAACACGCTGTCACCAACCATTGTAAACTGCCAAAGCATTTATCTTGCTCACACACATTAATCTTTGTTGTGTTTACTTGTTTGCTGCAAAGACTTTCAGCAATGATTTTATTAGAGAAGAACAGTGTCATTCAGAATAGATCGTCTGAAACTTCAGAGACAAGAGTCTTCCCAGGTAAAAGCCAATATGCATTTAAATTACATATAATAATAACAATGATGGCATTTATTAAGCGCTTACTATGTGCAAAGCACTGTTCTAAGCAGTTGGGAGGTTACAAGGTGATCAGGTTGTCCCACGTGGGGCTCACAGTCTTCATCCCCATTTTACAGATAGGTAACTGAGGCCCAGAGAAGTGAAGTGACTTGCCCAAAGTCACACAGCTGACAATTGGTGAAGCCGGGATTCGAACCCATGACCTCAGGCTCCAAAACCCAGGCTCTTTTCCACTGAGCCACGCTGCTTCTCACAGTCATGAGACGTAGATGATATTTTGATTTTAAAACACCTGTTAATACCGGAAGCAACAGAAAGAAAATAGTTCTATTTGGGAAGAAAAGGCTCTTGGGAATGTCAAGCCTTAGATCGGCTTTGCAATGGACATGGAATCGAACAAGAAACTATTATATTGTTGATCTACATTTTGATGAGGGCATAAAATGTAAATGAAAGAAGAATGTAGAGGATGAAGCCTCTTTAAACTCGCAACAAATCATTTCGCATTGATAGTGAAGTGGGCTCAAGTCCAGATCTTGCTATTGCTTAAAAGCAGACTGATTTCGGGAGACTTAAAAGAGAGCCAAGATGCTGTGCTGATTGGCAGTCGTTTTAGAGTCGGTTGCCAAAGCCGTGCGGATTTTTTATTTTCCTTTGAAGGACTTTGGATCATTTGGATCATTAGTACAGTGCTCTGCACACAGTAAGCGCTCAATAAATACGATTGATGATGATGATTTGAACAAGGATAAAAATTCAAGCACGTATGCATGACCAATGGTTTCCAAAACCTTAGGAGCAAAACTGAGTTTTGTGTGGAAACAGAAGGGAAGTTCTCATTCGATTAACAAGTGAGAGGAAATCCAGTTACCTATTTCTGTCCCAGGATTGACTGTGATGTGTACGAAAAGGGGGTTAGCTTATTGATACAGCCAAATTCCTCCACTCACGCTGTTCCTCTGACTTAGAACATCCCCTCTCTCCAAACCGTACAGATTGCAGCCCTTGCCATATTCAAAACACTACTAAAATCCCACCTCTTCCACCACGAAGCCATTCGATCATTCAATCAATAGTAGACTGCAAAGTCCATTAGAGTGGTAAGATCCTTATGGGAAAGGATCAAAATTACCAACTGTATCCTATTGCTCTCTCTTTGGAGAACAAAGTACAGTGCTCTGCACACAGTAAGCACTTAATCAATTATATTTATCGAGCACTTACTGTGTGCACAGCAGTGTGCTCAGAGCTTGGGAGAGTACGATACAACCGAGTTGGCAGATATGTTCCCTGCCCACAAAGAGCTTCCCAAGCGCTTAGTACAGTGCTCTGCACACAGTAAGTACTCAATAAATACGATTGAATGAATGAATGGTCTAGAGGGAGCTTGCAGTCTAGAAGGGGCTTATAGTTTAACAAATGCTACTGATTGATATTTATTGATCACTTTCTATACTAAGCACTTACAAGACTTGGTAGATAAAGTTCATTCATTCATTCATTCAATCGTATTTATTGAGCGCTTACTGTGTGCAGAGCACTGTACTAAGCACTTGGGAAGGACAATTTGGCAACATATAGAGACGGTCCCTACCCAACAACGGGCTCACAGTCTAGAAGGGGGAGGCAGACAACAAAACAAAACATGTGGACAGGTGTCAAGTCGTCAGAACAAGTAGAATTAAAGCTATATGCACATCATTAACAAAATAAATAGAATAGTAAATATGTACAAGTAAAATAAACAGAGTAATAAATCTGTACAAACATATATACAGGTCCCTGTCCTCAGTCAAGCTTACAGTAGGGTGTTTACAGTCTTAATAAATGCCATTTATTAGAATTTATTGAGCACTGTTCATGAGGATGACACGCAAATTTGTGAAGCGTTCTAGTTTTTCACCTCCTCCAGAAGGCCTTCCCAAACTGAGCTCCCTTTTTCCTCTCCCCCTCCCCACCCCACCACCATACCTCCTTCCCATCCCCACAGCACTTGTATATATTTGTACAGAATCATTACTCTATTTATTTTACTTGTACATATTTACTATTCCATTTATTATGTGAATGATGTGCATATAGCTTTAATTCTATTTGTTCTGACGATTTTGACACCTGTCTACATGCTTTGTTTTGTTGTCTGTCTCCCCCTACTAGACTGTGAGCCCGTTGTTTGGTAGGGACCGTCTCTATATGTTGCCGACTTGTACTTCCCAAGTCTTTAGTACAGGGCTCTGTACACAGTAAGCACTCAATAAATACCATTGAATGAATGAGCAAAACACTATATGAAAAATTTGGCAGAGAACGATTGATTTGCTAGACTCTCTCCCTGCTCTCAATGTGCTTAAATTCTAGACTGTGAGCTCATTGTGGGCAGAGAATGGCACTGTTTATTGCCGTATTGTACTTTCCCAAGCATTTAGTACAGTGCCCTGCACACAGTAAGCGCTCGATAAATACGATTGATTGAATTAACGTGTGACTTTTAGAGGGTGTTTCCACAGAGGGTTTTAATGATCGATATTTATTGAGCACTTCCTATGAGCAGAGCACTGTACTAAAATAGCACTGGAAGAGGGGATCCTGCCCTCATGGATTTTACAATAAAAAGGATTAACCTTCCCCCATTAACCTCTTGTCTTCCACAAACAGCCACTTTAAGTCTTCTGTTTAAATCAGATTCCCACACACTCCCCACCAGCAAGAATGGTAAAGGGTCATAAAAGCGAATCTTTCAAATACTCTTTGCCCCGGACTGATTTCGATTTTGAATTCACTGGCCTCCGAAAAGCCATTTGGCAAAGAACCCATATTGAAGGTTAATTTTTCAGTTTATGGGAGATTTTTAAGCACACTCGCACACTCACTCACATCCCTCTACCTGGAATGTCCATTATAAATTTCACTTTGCCAAATTCATCCTTGATGGAATAACTAAGTGGAATTCGCTGTGCAGAGTTCAGTTTTTCTCATTCCTATGAAGCCGTTAAAACATAAGCTACCCTCCTGTGCCCTGCCACTACTATTAGAAAGGTCAACTGTTGTAAGGAAACATTCCATTCAGTTAGAAATGTAATTACATTACCTGAAAATCCAATATCTCGCAATCTTTTGAAATATAGAACGGTATCATCTACAAAGGTCCAAGACAGTAGCTCTGATAAACTCTTGGTTGAATCTCAAGAATTCAACTTCTACCATAGCACCGTACAAAGTGATCAGAAAGCGTAGTTCTTTGAATATCTTTCCTATCTTGCAATGAGTGCAGAAATTCTGAGTGATATTCATCCACATTCAACTTGAAACACATTCTAATGGTTCTTTTCAAAAGTAAAGAGCTATTTTGTTTTTCAGGTGGCTATAACCCCTGTTCAAAAGGCCAACCTGAAAAGGGAGTATGCTAAGTTAAGAAATAAGCAGACATAAATGGTTGGGAAAAACCTCAGATGTCACCAATTTTCTCCCATTTACACAGAGCAAAACTAGGCAGTTTCCTGGGCACAGCAGTATTTCACCTAATGGACAGAACTTGGTCCAAGGTACAGGCTGGAATCTAGAATCTTTTTACAAATCATGTACATGCTGAAGAAGCAGCGTGGCTCAGTGGGAAGAGCCCGGGCTTGGGAGTCAGAGGTCGTGGGTTCTAATCCCAGCTCCGCCACTGATCAGCTGTGTGCCTTTGGGCAAGTCATTTGACTTCTCTGTGCCTCAGTTCCCTTATCTATAAAATGGGGATGAAGATTGTGAGCCCCACTTGGGAAACCTGTTGACCGTGTATCGTCCCCAGCGCTTAGAACGGTGCTCGGCACGTAGTAAGCGCTTAACAAATGCCATTATTAGAGAAGCAGTGTGGCTCAGTGGAAAGAGCACGGGCTTGGGAGTCAGAGGTCATGGGTTCAAATTCCAGCTCCGTCGCTTGTCAGCTGTGTGACTCTGGGCAATGCACTTATTTTCTCTGTTCCTCAGTTACCTCATCTGTAGAATGAGGATTAAGATTGTGAGCCCCACGTGGGACAACCTGATCACCTTGTATCCTCCCCAGCACTTAGAACAGTGCTTTGCACATAGTAAGCATGTAACAAATACCAAAATTATTATTATTATTATTATTATTATTATTATTATTATTATTATTGTTATTGTTATACTGCGCAAAAGCCCAAACTCGATATTAATCTGCTGTCTTTCTTTGCCCATTTGATTGGTGTTTTTATCATTTCATCCTCATCCTCGGTATTTGAGCTCTTACTCTGGACAGAGCACTGTGCTAAGCATTTGGGAGAGTACAAAGCAACAGAGTTGGTAGACATGTTCCCTGCCCACAGTGAGTTTACAGTTTAGAGGCACTACCTGGCTAGAAAACCAGATGGCTATCTCATCAGGGAATAATAATAATAATATTTGTTAAGTGCTTACTATGTGCCTAGGCACTATACTAAGAGCTGGGTGGATACAAGCAAATCGGGCTGGACACAGTCCCTTTCCCATGTAGGGCTCACTGCCTCAATCCCTATTTTACAGATGAGGTAAATGGGCACAGAGAAGTGAAACGACTTGCCCAAGCTCTCACAATAGACAAGTGGCAGAGCCGCAATTAAAGCACAAGGGAGGTGAGGGATTATAAAGCGTATAGATGAGTGATTCTTGGGGAAGGTGTCCTCCTCATCATCATCAATCGTATTTATTGAGCGCTTACTGTGTGCAGAACACTGTACTAAGCGCTTGGGAAGTACAAGTTGGCAACATATAGAGACAGTCCCTACCCAACAGTGGGCTCACAGTCTAAAAGGGGTAGACAGAGAACAAAACCAAACATACTAACAAAATAAAATAAATAGAATAGATATGTACGGGTAAAATAAATAGAGTAAAAAATATGTACAAACATATATACATATATACAGGTGCTGTGGGGAAGGGAAGGAGGTAAGATGGGGGGGATGGAGAGGGGGACGAGGGGGAGAGGAAGGAAGGGGCTCAGTCTGGGAAGGCCTCCTGGAGGAGGTGAGCTCTCAGTAGGGCCTTGAAGGTGGGAAGAGAGCTAGCTTAGCGGATGGGCAGAAGGAGGGCATTCCAGGCCCGGGGGATGACGTGGGCCGGGGGTGTCCTGTGATCATTTCCTTATATTCCATAGCTTATTTAAATACCTGTTTCTCCTGGTAGATGGCAAACTCCTTTTGGCCGAGGAATATGGCCACCAACTCGATTGTAATAAACTCTCCTAAACACAAGGCCTCAGGACACTGATGATGTCCTTCTGGACAAATCCAACGGCCTCTATCCTGATTCTCCTCAGCCTCTTAGCTGCCTTTGACACTGTGGACCGCCCCCTTCTCCTGGAAACATTATCCAGCCTCGGTTCACTGACTTTGTCCTCTCCTGGTTCTCCTCCTATCTCCCTGGCCGCTCATTCTCAGTCTCCTTCACGGGCTCTTCCTCTGCCTCCCACCCCCTCACCGTGGGGGTCCCTCAAGGTGCAGTTCTGAGTCCTCTTCTATTCTCCATCTCCACCCGCACCCTTCATTCGTTCCCGTGGCTTCAACTCCTACCTCTCTGTGGGTGATTCCCAAATCTCCATCTCCAGCCCTGATCTCTTTCCTTCTCCAAAATCTCCCATGTCCCCCTGCCTTTGGGACATCTGCATTCGATTGTCTCACTGACACCTCAAATTAAACATTCCCAAATCATATAAGGAAATGGGCATAAGTGCTTTGATCCCAGGAATCCTTCCCTGATGAATTACTCATTTCCACACTTTATAATCCCCCATTTCCCTCATAGTCTAATCCCTGATAACCTGGCAGCGTGGCTCAGTGGAAAGAGCCCGGGCTTTGGAGTCAGAGGTCATGGGTTCAAATCCCGGCTCCGCCACTTGTCAGCTGTGTGACTTTGGACAAGTCACTTCACTTCTCTGTGCCTCAGTTACCTCATCTGTAAAATGGGGATTAAGACTGTGAGCCCCACGTGGGACAACCTGTTCACTTTGTAATCTCCCCAGCGCTTAGACCAGTGCTTTGCACATAGTAAGCGCTTAATAAATGTCATTAAATAATAATAATAATAATAATAATAATAATAATGATAATAAATTTGTTAAGCTCTTACTAGGTGCAAAGCACTGTTCTAAGTGCTGGAGAGGTTACAAGGTGATCAGGTTGTCCCACAGGGGGCTCACAGTTTTAATCCCCATTTTACAGATGAGGTAACTGAGATACAAAGAAGTTAAGTGACTTGCCCAAAGTCACACAACTGACAGTTGGCGGAGCCAGGATTTGAACCCATGACCTCTGACTCCAAAGCCCGTGCTCTTTCCACTGAGCCACACTGCTTATTTGTTAAGCAGTTACTATGTGCCAGGCACTGAACTGAGCTCTGGGGTGGATACAAACAAATTGGGTTGGACACATCACCTGTCCCACATAGGGGTTGCAGTCTTCATCCCTATTTTACAGGTGAAGTAACTGAAGCACAGAGAAGTGAAGTGACTTGCTGAAGACCACACAGCAAACAAGTGGCGGAGCTGGGATTAGAACCCATGACCTTTCGACACCAAGGCCCACTGTGCCACACGGCTACGGTCTAGGTAGTGCCTCTAGACTGTCAGCTTGTTGTGGGCAGGGAACCTGTTCACCAATTCTGGTATACTGGACTCACCCAACTGCTTAATACAGTGCTCTGCACATAGTAAGCACTCTATAAATTTCACTGATTGATTAATAAGATAACATGACAGTTTTTGGAGGCCGACTGAGTATGGTGGTTGAAAGAGCGGGAAGAGGTAAGGATAATGGCAAGGTTTGGGACTTTGGTTTTGGACAAACTGAGCTCCAGGTATCGATAGGACATGGATGTAGCGATACCCACGACAATGAGAGAGAGGAGAGGGGTCAGGGTTAGTGGTAATTTTGGAGTCATCTGCCTATCTGCCGTTCCCTTTATGGGATTTGTTGCATTGTGGTCTCCCCAATGTTTGTGCAGTGCTCTGCACACAGTGGCTACTCAGTGAATACCACTGATTGATTGATGATTATGGTAATTTGGATGGGGTGGATTGTATATATCTAACTTGGTTACCTTGTATCTAACCCAGCACATAGTAAGCACTTAACAAATAACATTATTATTATGATAATGTACATATTATGATAATATTATATGATACATTATGATATGATAATGCATGATATTTTTTACAGGTGTATTACTCTATTTTACTTGTACATATTTACTATTCTATTTATTTTGTCAGTGATGTACATCTAGCTTTACCTCTATTTATTCTGATGACTTGACACCTGACCACATGTTTTGTTTTGTTTTGTTACAATCCACCCCATCCAAATTACCATAAATATATATATATTCCATAATTACCATAATTTATATATATATATATAATTGCATTTATTAAGGGCTTACTATGTGCAAAGCACTGTTCTAAGCTTACTATGTGCAAAGCACTGTTCTAAGTTCTTGGGCGGTTACAAAGTGATCAGGTTGTCCCCCACGTGGGGCTTGCACTCTTAATCCCCATTTTACAGAATAGGTAACTGAGGCTCAGAGAAGTGAAGTGGCTTGCCCAAAGTCACACAGCTGACAAGTGGCGGAGTGGGATTTGAACCCATGACCTCTGACTCCAAAGCCCGTGCTCTTACCGCTGAGCCATGCTGCTTCTCCGCAGAGATATAAAGGTAGAATCAACAGGATTTGGTGCCGCTGAATAACTGTGATTGAATGAGATGAGTCGAAGATAATATTTATATTACCTTATGTCTCCCCTCCAGACTGTAAGCTTGCTGTGGGCAAGAAATGTGTCTGTTCATTGTCGTCTTGTAATCTTTCAAGTGCTTAGTACAGTGCTCTGCTCACAGTAAGAGCTCAATAAATATGACTGAATGAATGAATGTATTTATCTATGGATTTATTCATATTAAAGTCTGTCTCCCCTCTAGACTGTGAGCTCATTGTGGGCAGGAATGTGTCTGTTTGTTATAGTGTACTCTCCCAAGTGCTTAGTACAGTGCTTTGCACACAGTAATAATAGTAATAATGATAATGATAATAATAATAATAATAATAATAATAATAATAACAATAGGCATTTATTAAGTGCTTATGATGTGCAAAACACTGTTTTAAGTGCTGGGAAGGTTATAAGGTGACCAGGTTGTCCTTTGGGGGGGCTTAAAGATGAGGTAACTGAGGCACAGAAAAGTTAAGTGACCTGCCCAAAGTCACCCAGCTGACATATGATGGAGCCGGAATTTGAACCCATAACCTCTGACTCCAAAGCCCAGTAAGTGCTCAATAAATACGATTGAATGTATGAATGAATGAAATAGGTTTTCCTGATTCTTTTTAAAGGTAATTCTCATTTCTAAAGTGAAAGCAAGGGTTATTTCTTTTACAGAACTCTTAGGAGATTTTTTTCTCTTGGCAGATTATATTAATTTGTTATACACGATAATTTGGGATCTGCTTTGCTCTCTCTGATTTTCATATTCATCTGCATTGTGTGCACAGTCAGCTTGACCCCCGGACATAATACGAATAGCTATCACATTAAAATACACCACGAGGGTACTTAAGCCGAGCCTAGCATTCTATTCGTTTTCTCCAATACCCCTGTTTTTATGCAATTCTATCATGTTCGATTGGATAAATGTATTAATCGTGGAACATTTTTTAGGACGAAAATGGTTTTGAAAATGAAGGCATTGGATGGAGAAGTACCTCCATTTTCCAGGGAAGAATTTCAAGGGAAGAACCAAAGAAGTATCAATCAAGGACTTTAAAAGTGGAAATCAGTTAATCATGGTATTTACTGAGCATTTACTATGTGCACAGCACTGTACTAAGCTCCTGGGAGTGTTACTTATGACAGTTGGACAAATTTTCTGCCCACATGGAGCTTACAATCTAGAGACTAAAGTGAAAATCATCGCAGCAGGAAACAGTGTGATCTATTGGAGAGAGCACGGGCCAGAGAGTCAGAGGACGTGGGTTCTAATCCTCCCTCTGCCACATTCATTCAATCGTATTTATTGAGCGCTTACTGTGTGCAGAGCACTGTGCTAAGCGCTTGGGAAGTACAAGTTGGCAACATATAGAGACGGTCCCTACCCGCCAGCGGGCTCACAGTCTAGACTCTCTTCTGTGTGACCTTGGACAAGTCATGCCCCCTCTCTGTGGCTCAGTTACCTAATCTGTAAAATGGGGATTAAGTCCTGTGTGGGACAGGGACTGGGTCTAACTTGGTTACCTTGTATCTATCCCAGCACATAGTAAACACTTAACAAATACCATTATTATGATGATAATGTACATATTATGATAATGATATTATGATGTGATACATTATGATATGATAACGCATGATATTTTTTACAGATTTATTACTCTATTTTACTTGTACATATTTACTGTTCTATTTATTTTGTCAGTGATGTGCATCTAGCTTTACCTCTATTTATTCTGACGATTTTCACACCCGACCACATGTTTTGTTTGTTGTCTGTCTCCCCCTTCTAGACTGTGAGCCCGTTGTTGGGTAGGGACCGTCTCTATATGTTGCCAACTTGTACTTCCAAAGTGCTTAGTACAGTGCTCTGCACACAGTAAGCGCTCAATAAATATGATTGAATGAATGAATGAATAATGACGATGATGATGATGACGACTCACCAGGTCTTACCTAACAAAGGAAATTGCAAAATTAAGACAAAATCATTCTCAACCATTCCATCAACCCATTTTTACAAAGAATTTACTCACAACCTTCTGTAGCACTTCTGTATATAACTTCCACGTCCTATTAGTTAAGCACTTGTATGAATTTACTATTCTATTTATTTTGTTAATGATGTGCATTTAGCTTTAACTCTATTTGTTCTGACAACTTGACACCTGTCCACATGTTTTGTTTTGTTGTCTATCTCCCCCTTCTAGACTGTGAGCCTGTTGTCGGGTAGGGACCGTCTCTATATGTTGCCGACTTATACTTCCCAAGAGCTTAGTACGGTGCTCTGCACACAGTAAGCGCTCAATAAATATGATTGAATTAATGAATGAAGCACTAACACAGAAATCTCCCTTTTCTTTCTTCCCCTTGTCTGCAAATCATATTGGTGATGATTTTCCCCACAAGACTGTAAGCTCCCTGAAGGCAGGGACTGTGTCATCTAGATTTATCAAACTCTACCAAGTTCCAGCCTCTGCTTGCAGGGGATTAAAACCTCCATAAACGTGGGTATCCTGTCTAATAACTTTCAGACACAGTCTTTTAGACTGTGAGCCCACTGTTGGGCAGGGACTGTCTCTATATGTTGCCAACTTGTACTTCCCAAGCGCTTAGTACAGTGCTCTGCACACAGTAAGCGCTCAATAAATACGATTGATTGATTGATTAATTAATAACTCTAATGTATGCCCCTCAAGTGATTAGTTTAGTGCTTCCACACAGCAGATTGTAAGCATGGAATCTGATTGGTAAGTATCGCTTGCGCCTTACAGTCCTGCACACAGTGGGCCACATGAGCCTTCAAATTTTACAGAGGAGAATCCGAGGCACAGAGAAGTAAAATGACTTAACTAAGGTCACACAGCAGACAAGTGGATAGAAGCCAGGTCTTTCTGACTCCCGATACTGTTCTCTTTCCACTTGATCATGTTGAGGGTATTTGAGACTATAAGCTCCTTGTGAAGAGGGAACTTTTCTGCAATTCTGTGCAATTACACTCTCCCAAGCCCTCAGTACAGTGCTCTCCGTACTCACAAGAAGTGCCCAATATTTATTCTGATGGTTTTGACACCCGTCTGCATGTTTTGTTTTGTTGTCTGTCTCCCCCGCTTCTAGACTGTGAGCCCATTGTTGGTTAGGGACCATCTCTGTATGTTGCAGACTTGTATTTCCCAAGCGCTTAGTACAGTGCTCTGCACACAGTAAGTGTTCAATAAAAACGATTGAATGAATGAATGAATGAATGAAATTGATTTGGATTTCCACCCCTTAAGCACTTGGATACTCACCTCACCCTTAGCCCCACAGCATTTTGCTTACATATCTATAATTCATTTTAATTGTCATCTCCCCAGCTAGACTGTAAGCTCACCGTGGGCAGGGAACCTGTCTACCAACTGTACTCTCCCAAGCGCTTAATACACTGCTCTTCACACTGCAAGCACTCAGTTATTACTACTGAATGATCAATCCTGCCAGGCCGACCGAAGAGATGTCAAACCACTATAAAACACTGAGAAAAGAAGTGGTTTGATATCAAATCCTTAGAAGGGAAGGAAGAGGGTGAGAATTCTGCAAGTAACCTCAGTGCCATCTCTGTAAATGGGGAATGAAATAAATATAGCAGATACAACATATTTTTCCCGTTTGTCCAGGGTCGCTATTGAGACAGTTTTATTTTCCATTTGCCTGCCATAATGGGAATTGCATTGCATGGAACATTACAGTTGTAATTTTTTTTTTTTTCTGTTACTTGTTAAGCACTTACTATGTTCCCAGCACTGTTCTAAGTGATGATGATGATGGCATTTGTTAAGCGCTTACTATGTGCCGATCACTGTTCTAAGCGCTGGGGGGGATACAAGGTAATCGGGTCATCCCACGTGGAGCTCACAATCTTAATCCCCATTTTGTAGATGAGGGAACTGAGGCACAGAGAAGTGAAGTGACTTGCTCAAAGTCACACATCTGACAAGTGGCAGAGATGGGATTAGAACTCAAGACCTCTGACTCCCAAGCCCGGGCTCTTTCCACTGAGCCACGCTGCTTCTGCAAGTGCTGAAGTAATAATAATAATAATAATAATAATAATAATAATAATAATAATAATAATAATAATAATAGCAATAATAATAACAATAGTGTAATGGTTAAGTTATTATTATTATTATTATTATTATTATTATTATTATTATTATTATTATTATTATTATCATCATCATATTTTTTGAGTATACACTATGTGCCAAGCCCTGTTCTAAGCGCTGGGTAGATACAAGGTAATCAGGTTGCCCTACGTGGGGCTCACAGTCTTAATCCCCATTTTACAGATGAGGTAACTGAGGCACAGAGAAGTTAAGCGGCTTGCCCAAGGTCACACAGCTTCAAGTGGAGTAGCCAGGATTAGAATCCACGTCCTCACTCTGATGCCAAGGCTCTACAAGTAAAGTCAATCAGGTGGGAGACAGTCCCTGTCCTGCGTGGGGCTTACAGTCCAAGCAAGTGGGAAGACACGGATTGTATCCTCATTTTCAGATGATGTGAGGGCCAGAGACGTGAATTGACTTGCCCAAGGTCACACAGCAGACATGTACAGGAGCTGGAATTAGAACCCAGGTCCTCTGATGCCCAGGCCTGAGTTATTTCCACTAATCAATGCTACTCCTCATGGTATAGTGAGAAGCAGCATGGCCCCGTTGATAGAGCCTGGGCCTGGGAGTTGGTAGGTCATGGGTTCTAATCCTGACTCCACCACTTGTCTGCCGTGTGACCTTGGGCAAGGCACTTCATTTATCTGTGCCTCAGTTCCCTCATCTGTAAAGTGGGAATCGAGACGAGCCCCACGTGGGACAGGGACTGTGTCCAACCTGATTTGCTTGTATCCATCCCAGCTCTTAGTACGGGGCCTGGCGCATAGTAAGCACTTAACAAATGCTGTAATTAATTAATTAATACTTTGGGCCTCAGTTATCTCATCTGTAAAACGTGGATTGAGATTGTGAGCCCCAGGTGGAACAGGGACTGTGTTCAACCTGATATGTTTGAATCCACCCCAGTGCTTACTACAGTTCCTGGCACATAGGAAGTGCTTAACAAGGTCACACAGCTTCACATCACACAGTGCTTAACATCATTATTATTATTATTATCCAAGGAACCTACAATTTTCCTCCCCATTTTACAGATGAGGAAACTGAGGCACAAAGAAGTTAGGTGTTTTTCTCAAGGCCATACAGCAGACAAGTAAAGGAGCTGGAATTAGAGCCTTCTAGACTGTAAGCCCACTGTTGGGTAGGGACCATCTCTATATGTTGCCAACTTGTACTTCCCAAGCGCTTAGTACAGTGCTGTGCACACAGTAAGTGCTCAATAAATATGATTGATTGATTGATTGAATTAGAACCCAGCTCTTCTGACTCCTAGTTCTGGGATCTTTCCACTAATCCATGCTACTCCTCAAACCTCTTATTTTTTTTAACAGTATTTATTAAGCACTTACAATGTGCCAGGCAAAGCACTAAGCACTGGGGCAAATCCAGGTTAATCAGGTTGGACACAGTCCATGTCCCACATGGAGCATACTGTGTTACTCCCCATTTTACAGAAGAGGTAACTGAGGCACCGAGAAGTTAAGTGATTTGCCCAAGGTCACCCCACAGACAAGTAGAGCAGTGCTCTGCACACAGTACTAAGTGCTCAATAAATACGACTGAATGAATGAAAGTAGAGAAGGCAGAATTAGAACCCAGCTCCTTCTGATGCCCAAGCCGGGTTCTGTCCAGCAGGCTATGCTGCTTCTCTTCTCAATTAAAAAAAAATATTTCCACATCCCCTTTTTATTCCATCCTGCAAAGTTTTATGTATTTCCTGGTGAGCAGCTGACTCTTTATCCTCCCGCAAGTTGAACTTCCAGTGACCCAAATTCATTCAATCGTATCCCGGCTACGCCAATTGTCAGCTGTGTGACTTTGGGGAAGTCACTTAACTTCTCTGGGCCTCAGTTACCTCATCTGAAAAATGGGGATTAAGACTGTGAGCCCTCCGTGAGACAACCTGATCTCCTTGTAACCTCCCCAGCGCCTAGAACAGTGCTTTACACATAGTAAGCGCTTAATAAATGCCATCATTATCATTATTAGTGAGTGCTTTATGTGTGCAGAGCACTGTACTGAGTGTTCGGGAGAGTACAATGCAACAATAAAAAGACACATTCCCTGTGCATTGCCAATTCATGTTAAGGACTAAACGGCCTATCAACATTAAAACAAACAAGCCCCCAAACAAACCTTCTTTCAGGGGAAAAATCATTTTACAACAGAGCCCACATTTGCATTTAAATAGGGACATTGCCAGGAAGATACTGCACTAGATTTTATAAGGTGGTGATTTTATAAGGTTGATAAGCACAGCTAAAAATCACTCATTCACCTTAAAACGGAAGGGGTGAAAAACAGCTTCTCTTGGCAACGTGCTCTTAAAAATCTATTAATTCATCAAATTCAAGGCACAACAGTTTAGGTAGGAAATAAAGGAATTTCTTTTCGAGGTGTAGTTAATCTGAACAGTTTTACATCTTGGCTCAGACAAGAACCAGGCTCATCACCAATGCGGGCTGATCAAAGATGCAACATGGCTCAGTGAGAGAAACAGCGTGGTTCAGGGGAAACAGCCCGGGCTTGGGCGTCAGAGGTCGTGGGTTCTAATCCCGGCTCCGCCACTTGTCAGCTGTGTGACTTTGGGCAAGTCACTTCACTTCTCTGGGCCTCTGTTACCTCATCTGTAAAATGGGGATGAAGACTGTGAGCCCCACGGGGGACAACCTGATTACCTTGTATCTACCCCCATTGCTTGGAACAGTGCTTGGCACATCGTAAGCGCTTAACAGTCCTTCTAGACTGTGAGCCCACTGTTGGGTAGTGACTGTCTCTATATGTTGCCCACTTGTACTTCCCAAGCGCTTAGTACAGTGCTCTGCACACAGTAAGAGCTCCATAGGATTGATTGATTGATTGATTGATTAACAGTTCTTCTAGGCTGTGAGCCCACTGTTGGGTAGGAACCGTCTTTATATGTTGCCAACTTGTACTTCCCAAGCGCTTAGTACAGTGCTCTTCACACAGTAAGCGCTCAATAAATACGATTGAATGAATGAATAACAAAAACCATCATCATTATTATCTTAAATTCCCTGACTGTGTAATCTTTGTTCTTTCCCAAGAATGTAATACAATGCTCTGTGTACTGTGACCTCCTCGAGAACAGAAATCTTGTCTATTGACTCTACTATACTCCCCGCAAGTGCTCAGTATAGTACTCACATGGTAAATTCTCAATGAACCCTACTGATTGATCAGCAGGATTCAAATATGGAGGTTCCTACCTTCATGGTACTTACATTCCACTATGCGCAGAGCACTGAGCTGAGCACTTGGGAGAGTACGATAAAGTTAGAAGACACAATCCTTGCTCAGAATGTGCTGAAATACCTCAAGGCAGCAGAGTAGAATCTGAATTCCGATTCACCTGTGCTGGCTGATGACAATGAAACGTGGGAGAAGTAAATCCTAATCTTGAACAATTCACCTTCCCAATTCTCTTCATTATGCTGGAATGACATTTTTTTAAAAAAATTCAATTGCCGTTTCTTATCTCGTATGCTACTCATTTTCTCTGGCTTCTGAGGGCTGCCTTTTCACTGCAAAAGAAAAAGAAGAAGAAAAAAATGCCCTGCAGTACATTGGACCGAATTTCATATAAAATCCCAGCCATTTCTTCCCCCAAATCCTATTTAGTAGGTCCTCATACCCTACTTAATAAGGGTTTTGCCACTGAGATAAAAATTAAATGTTTGCCACAGTGAGACATTAATAACTCAAAACCTATAATTATAGCCGTGCCCGATTTAATTAAACCCTATATTACCAACTGTCAGCCTTTGCATTACGAACACTCTTTTGAATGGTTTATAGCTGAGGCATAAAAATTATTTGCCTGTTCAAGAATGGAATACAAAGTCTTTGCTTAAAAGTTATGATGATCGGATTCACATGGTATGCATTTGCCATTAAAGACAATGTCCACATGGCGTTAAAATAAGAAATTGGTGGATATTTTTCATTTGAATAATGTCCTCCACTGATCCGGCAAACATCATTGGTCTAGTCGGCTCCCCTCAGAGATAAGAAAAAATGAGACTAGATTGGGGGAAATCAAAATACCACTCAATTTTCTGAACCTTAAAAATAGAGATTAGTTAAATAGGGGTGGGGAGGGTTTAAAGTATACTTTATTTAAAAAGCTGGTTGTCTCTCCTGTATATGGACAGGGTGTGCCACATGTTAATGTTGGGAGTCAGAAGGTCATGGGTTCCAATCCCGGCTCCGCCACCTGTCTGCTGTGTGACCTTGGGAAAGTCACTTCACCTCTCATTGTCTCAGTTCCCTCGTCTGTAAAATGGGGATTAAGACTGTGAACCCTTTGCGGGTCAGGGACTGAGTTCAGTGCAATTTGCTTGTATAATAATGATAATAATAATAATAATAATGGTATTTGTTAAGTGCTTACTATGTGCGAATCACTGTTCTAAGCGCTGGGGGGGATACAAGGTTATCAGGTTGTCCCACGTGGGGCTCACAGTCTTAAATCTTGTATCCACCCCAGCGCTTAGTACAGTGATTGGCAAGCACTTAATAAATACCAGAATCATTATTAATTATTATTATACTGAGGACTTAGGTGGGTTCATTAGTTAGTTGCTATAGTTCTTCCCACCTTGAAGAAATTCACGATCTACTGAGTGAGGAGAACTAGCCAGGAGGGCTAAACTGCCAATCTTGTCCAACAGACTGTATCATCATCATCATCATCAATCGTATTTATTGAGCGCTTACTGTGTGCAGAGCACTGTACTAAGCACTTGGGAAGTACAAGTTGGCAACACATAGAGACAGTCCCTACCCAACAGTGGGCTCACAGTCTAAAAGTGTATCCCTACACTGAACTTGTTTCTGACCCTACACTTAGAACAGTGGTTGATGTAAAATAAGCGCTTAACAAATACCATAACAAGAATTTGAATTCTAAGGAGTGATTATAACTCCTGCTCTCATGGAGGTCATTCTTTAGCGAGGGCAAGGTGGACACTAAAATTATCGATAGGGGGAATCGAGAAAAGAATATGTTGCCAAATTGTAGTTTCCAGGCATTCATCCCTGTTTTACAGGTAGATAACTGAGGCATAGAGAAGTTAAGTGGCTTGCCCAAAGTCCCACAGCTGACAAGTGGCAGAGCTGGGATTAGAACCCATGACCTCTGACTCACAAGCCCGGCTCTTTCCACTGAGCCCACGCTACTGTGCTACATATCTATTCTATTGATTTTATTTTGCTAGTATGTTTGGTTTTGTTCTCTGCCTCCCCCTTTTAGACTGTGAGCCCACTGTTGGGTAGGTACTGTCTCTATACGTTGCCAACTTGTACTTCCCAAGCACTTAGTACAGTGCTCTGCACACAGTAAGCGCTCAATAAATACGATTGATGATGATGATGATGATCACAGAAGCAGTGTAGCTTAGTGGAAAGAGCACAGGTTTGGGATTCAGAGATGGTCAGTTTTAGTCCCGGCTTCACCACTTGCCTACTGTGTGACCTCGGGAAAGTCACTTCCCCATTTTCCAGATGAGGTAACCGAGGCACAGAGAATAATAATAAATGCCATTATTATTATTCTCTGTGCCTCAGTTACCTCATCTGGAAAATGAGGAATAAAACTGTAAGCCCCTCGTGGGACATCCTGATTACCTTGTATCTAGAGCCTGGGCTTTGGAGTCAGTGGTCATGGGTTCAAATCCAGGCTCTGCCAATTGTCAGCTGTGTGACTTTGGGCAAGTCACTTAATTTCTCTGTGCCTCAGTTCCCTCATCTGTGAAATGAGGACTGATTGTTAGCCTCACATGGGATAACCTGATCATCTTGTATCCCCCCAGCACTTAGAACAGTGCTTTGCACATAGTAAGAAGTTAATACCAAAATTATTATTATTATTATTATTATTATTATTATTATTATTATTATTATTACTATCATCGTCATTATCATTATTATTATTATTATCCCAGTGCTTAGAACAGTGCTTGGCACATAGTAAGTCCTTAACAAACACTATTATTATTATTATTATTATTATTATTATTATCATCACAATTATTATTGAATCATTTGGCCCCTGCTGAAATTCCAGTAGGAATTCACTCAGTTCAAATTCAGATGTCACCTGGGGAGCCAGCAGCCTCTGTTTTATCTCCCCCCTTTTTCTTTTTTATTATGCCTTTGCTGCTTAAATAGACAATCATCGCCTCAGTTCCAGGCACAGATAATACATCTATCCAATTAACTTATTTCTTTTCTTGAAAAATGGCCATAAATTAGCACTAATCCCAAAGTAGTGAAGCATATCATTTTGAAACAAACATTTTCTGACTCACAGAAAAGGTGCGGAACAAATGAAATGCATGCACTTCCCGTATTCTAGCATTCAAAGCACTTTTGCTGATGATGGAAATATGTATATATATATATTTATATACTACTACTAATAATAATAACAATAATAACCTCTCTACATTTTGTTGTCTGTCTCCCCCTTCTAGACTCTGAGCCCGCTGTTGGGTAGGGACTGTCTCTATATGTTGCCGACTTGTACTTCCCAAGTGCTTAGTACAGTGCTCTGCACATAGTAAGCACTCAATAAATGCAATTGAATGAATGAATGAATTAACCACTTACTATATACAAAGCTCTATTCTAAGTGCTGGGGTGGTGCTGGTGGTGGGGGTTTACAAGGTGATCAGGTTGTCCTGAATGGGATTCACAGACTTTATCCCCATTTTAAAGTAGAGGGAAATGAGTCAAGTGAAGTGCCTTGCCCAAGGTCACAGAGCAGACAAGTGGCGGAGCCGAGATTAGAACCCATGACCTCTGACTCTCAAGCCTGGACTCTTTCCATTGAGCAGTGGTGTTTATCTCTCTCTGTCTCTCTCTCAACACACACACACACACACACACACATATATAGATTAAATATATATATATATATATACACAAGTGCTATGGGGCAGGGTGGAAGGTTGAGCAGAGGGAGGGTGTCGGGGCGATGGGGGGGGGCGGAGGAGGAGAAAAGGAAAAGGGGGGCTCAGTGTGGGAAGGCCTCCTGGAGGAGGTGAGCTCTCATTAGGGCTTTGAAGGGGGGATGAGAGTTAGTTTGTCCTAGTCTTTAGTCTATCAGACACAGGCCTAGTCCCTTGTGGGGTTCACAATCGAAGGGGAGCAAAAATAGCTACTGAATCCCCATTTTACAAGTGAGGAAACTGAAGCGTGGAGAAGCAACTTGCCCAAGGTCACACACCCAACGGGAGAAAGAATTAGAACTCAGGTCTTAATAATTGTGGTATTCATTAATAATAATGGTGATAATAATAATGGTATTCGTTATGCACAAACTATGTGCAAGGCTCTGTACTAAATGCTGGGTGGATACAAGCAAATCTGGTTGGACCCAGTCCCTGTCCCCTGTGGGGCTCACAGTCTCAATCCCCATTTTACAGATGAGGTAACTGAGGCACAGAGAACTGAAGGGACTTGGCCAAGTTGATGCAGCAGACAGGTGGCGGAGGCAGGATTAGAACTCATCGCGTTTTGAGTCCCAGGCCCGGCCTTTATCCACTACGCCATGCTGCTTCTCTAGATCCACACAATGGAAAGAGTACAGGCTTGGGAGTCAGAAGTCATGGGTTCTAATCCCAGCTCCACCACTGATCAGCTGTGTGACTTTGGGCATGTCACTTAACTTCTCTGGGCCTCAGTTACCTCATCTGTAAAATGGAAATTAAGAATGTGAGCCCCACATGGGACAACCTGATCACCTTGTATCCTCCCCTGGGCTTAGAACAGTGCTTTGCACCTGGTAAGCGCTTAACAAATATCAAAATTATTATTATTATTATTATTATTGTTCAATGCACTGGGAGAGAACAAAATCCATCAATTTAATTTACTGAGCCTTTACAACTCATAGAGCACTGTATTACCGTTGTTGGGTAGGGACCATCTCTATATATTGCCATTTTATACGTCCCAAGCTCTTAGTACTGTGCTCTACGCACAGTAAGCGCTCAATAAATATGATTGAATGAATGAATATTAAGTGTTTGGGAGAGTCCAATATAACACAGTTAGCAGACACATTCCCCAGCCACATGGAGTTTACAACTTAGAGCAGGACACAGATGTTACGCAGAGGGAAGAGAACAGGATCGATCCAACAAACAGTAGTATGTATTGAATGCCGACTTGGTGCAGGGCACTGTACTATGTGCTTTGGAGAGTATGATAGTAAAGGGCTGGCAGACTTATTCCCTGCCGACAATGAGCTTACCATCTAGAGCATAAGACAGATATTGCATGGAGAGAACATGAGAAAATAATAATAATAGCAATAATAATAGCATTTATTAAGCACTTACTATGTGCAAAGCACTGTTCTAAGCACTGGGGAGATTACAAGGTGATCAGGTTGTCCCACATAGGGCTCACAGTCTTAATCACCATTTTCCAGAAGAGGTAACTGAGGCACAGAGAAGTTAAGTGACTTGCCCAAAGTCACACAGCTGACAAGTGGAGGAGCTGGGATTAGAATCCACGACCTCTCACTCCAAAGCCCAGGCTCTTTCCACTGAGCCACGCTGCTTTTCTAAATTAAATTAAAGCAGATCTGCTCACCTTTCTAGACTGTAAGCTCAATGTGGGCAGGGAATGTATCTTTTTATTGCATTGCCTTCTCCCAAGTGCTTAGTATAGTGCTCTGCCCTCAGCCAATGCTCAATAAATATGATTGGCTGTCAGCCCCTAAATATACAAACTTCAATGGACAGGGAAAGAACGTGAGAAAATTAAGTGGCATCTGCCTGCCCATAAACTTCTAGATTTGCAACTTTCAATATACCCACAAATAATAATTATGGTATTTGTTAAATTCATTCATTCAATCGTATTTATTGAGCACTTACTGTGTGCAGAGCACCGTACTAAGCACTTGGGAAGTACAAGTCGCCAACCTACAGAGATGTTCCTTACGCAACAACGGGCTCACAGTCTACAAGGGGGAGACAGACTACAAAACAAAACATGTAGACAGGTGTCAAAATCGTCAGAACAAATAGAATTAAAGCTATATACACATCATTAACAAAATAATTAGTAAATATGTACAAGTAAAATAAATGGAGTAATAAAGCTGTACAAATATATATACAGGTGTTGTGGGGAGGGGAAGGGTTGTGGGGTGGATGGATAAATTCTTACTAAGTGCCTGGCACTGTACTAAGTGTCGGGGAGGATACAAGCAAATCGAGTCGGAAACTGTCCCTGTCCCACGCGGGGCTCACAGTCTCAATCCCCATTTTACAGCTGAGGTCACTGAGGCCCAGAGAAGCAAAGTGACTTACCCAAAGTCACACGGCAGACAAGTGGTGGAGCTGGGATTAGAAGCCATGCCATTTCAGAGAAGCAGGAAAGAGCCCGGGATTTGGAATCAGAGGTCAGGGGTTCAAATCCCAGCTCCACCAGTTGTCAGCTGTGTGACTTTGGGAAAGTCACTTCACTTCTCTGGGCCTCAGTGACCTCAGCTGTAAAATGGGGATTAAGACTGTGAGCCCCCCATGGGACAACCCAATCACCTTGTAACCTCCCTAGCGCTTAGAACAGTGCTTTGCACATAGTAAGCGCTTAATAAATGCCATTATTATTATTATTTTATTCCTTCAATCACATTTATTGCGCACTTCCTGTGTGCAGAGCACTGTACTAAGCACTTGGGAAGTACAAATCTGCAACATATGGAGACGGTCCCTACCCAACAACAGGCTCACATCTGACTGTGAGCCCACTGTTGGGTAGGGACTGTCTCTATATGTTGCCAACTTTTACTTCCCAAGCGCTTAATACAGTGCTCTGCACACAGTAAGCGCTCAATAAATACGATTGATTGACTCCCGGTCCCAGGTTCTTTTCCCTAGGCCACGCTGCTTCTTTTTGACAACAAACATAGCAAGCTTCTTCAGATACACGAAGCGTCGAACAAGTGTATTCACCCTACAGCAGGCAGAAAGCAAAAATGAGGAAAAAAAGGAGGCAAGTTGCCCTTTTCTTGAATTAAAAGTCTCCACCTGGCTGACAGATTGGATCCCATCCCAGCTGTATCTGGGAAATGCAGGTTTCCAGCTTCTCCTGGAGAGAGCCCCCAGCAGCAGGTGTTGCTGGAATAATTTCTTAGGAGAAGCAGCGCGTCTCAGCGGAAAGAGCCCGGGCTTGGGAGTCAGAGGTCATGGGTTCAAATCCCACTCCTCTAAATGACAGCTGTGTGATTTGGGGCAAGTCACTTCACTTCTCTGTACTTCAGCTATCTCATCTGTAAAATGGGGTGAAGAGTGTGATCCCCAAGTGGGACAACCTGATAACCTTGTATCTATCCCAGCGCTTGGAACAGTACCAACTTGTACTTCCCAAGCGCTTAGTACAGTGCTCTGCACACAGTAAGCACTTAATAAATATGATTGATTGATTGATTGGCACATAGTAAGTGCTTAACAAATACCAATATCATTATTATTATTATTATTATTATTATTATTATCATCATCATCATCATCAGTCATATTTATTGAGCGCCACTTAGCTATGTGACTTTGGGCAAGTCACTTAACTTCTCTGTGCCTCAGTTACCTCATCTGTAAAGTGGATATGAAGACTGTGAGCCCTCCATGGGACAACCTGATCACCCTGTAACCTCCCCAGCACTTAGAACAGTGCTTTGCACATAGTAAGCGCTTAATAAATGACATTATTATTATTATTGTTGTTGTTGTTGTTGTTGTTGTTGTTATTGTTGTTATTATTATTGTTATTATTATTATTACTTAGGCTGTGAGCGCTCATGTGGCACCCGATGATCGTGTAACTACCCCGGCGCTCAGTATAGTGCTTGGCACATAGTAAGCGCTTAAGTAACATAATTATGCACAGAGAAAGCTCTCAATAAATATCACTGATTGATTAATTTATTGATTAACTCTCCATTCTCGCAAGAGAGTTGTAGAGAAGTAGAAGTAGGAAAACAAGTGCTTATTACAGTATTCTGCACAAAGTGCTCAATAAATATCACTAATTGATTGATTGACTCTCCATTCTCACAAGGGAGTTGTACAGAAGTGGAAAAACAAGTGCCATTACAGTATTCTGCACTTAGAAAGCTCTCAATAAACATCGTTGGTTGATTGCTTAATTGATTTATTGCCTGTCCATTCTCACAAGGGAGTCATAGAGATGTAGAAAATCAAGGAGTGTGCTCTAAAAGGTCATATAGGGAGTTACCACCACCCGGCTTTGAAATGCATATTATTCAACTGAAGGCAAACCATAAATATCACTGTCCTCTTGGTGCTTTCCCTGGACTTTTCTACTGATAATGACAGGGCACTAAGAAGTACTTTCCATTTAATTAGAAGGCCGATTACAGTTTTTCTCCTCGCCTATTTGTGGCCTTGAAAAACGTGCCGTTTTTAAAATGAACAAGGTCACTAGTTAACTTGAAAATCATTGGATAGCACTGCATTACCTGAATTGCAGTATACTTTATAGGACGTCTCTTTCTAAGATCTTGAGACTGTAGTGGCTTAGTGGACAGAACACAGGCTTGGGAGTCAGAAGGACCTGGGTTCTAATCCTGGCTCCGCGGCACCTCTGATCTGTGACCTTGGACAAGTCATTTCACGTCTCTGGGCCTCAGTTACCTCATCTGTAAAATGGGGACTGAGAGTGTGAGTCCCATTGGGTCCAACCTGATTGACTAATAATAATAATAATGTTGGTATTTGTTAAGTGCTTACTATGTGCAACGCACTGGAGTAGATACAAGGTAATCAGGTTGTCCCACGAGGGGCTCACAGCCTTCATCCCCATTTTACAGATGAGGGAACTGAGGCCCAGAGAAGTGAAGTAACTTGCCCAAAGTCACACAGTTGACAAGTGGCGGAGCTGGGATTTGAACCCACGGCCTCTGACTCCAAAGCCCGTGCTCTTTCCACTGAGCCACGCAGTGCTTAGAACAGTGCTTGGCACCCAATAAGTGCTTAACAAGAACAATTATTATTATCATTAAAGGGAAAGGTGTTTTTAATGGTATTTAAGTGTTTCCTCTGTATCAAATACAGTTCTAAATGCTGATGTTGATACGCCTTAATTATCATCACTCATCGATCGTATTTATTGAGCGCTTACTATGTGCAGAGCACTGTACTAAGCGCTTAATTAGATTGGACTCAGTCCCTGCTTCTCACAGGGCTCAGAGTCGAAGTAGGAGAGTGATCCCACTGTTGGGTAGGGACCGTCTCTATATGTTGCCAGCTTGTACTTCCCAAGCTCTTAGTACTGTGCTCTGCACACAGTAAGCGCTCAATAAATACGATTGAATGAATGAATGAGAGAAAACAGGTACTGAATCCCATTTTTACATTTGAAGAAACTCAGGCCTAGCAAAGTTCAGTGACTTGCCCAGGGTCACACAGCGAGCAACTGGAAGAGCCGGGATTAGAACGAAGATCCTCTGATTCCTCCCCTCTCAGGATGGCGCCTGGGAAATGGCCAGTCCTCTACCAGTAGCAGTACCTGAGCAGCGTGGCTCAGTGGAAAGAGCCCTGGCTTGGGAGTCAGAGGTCATGGGTTCGAATCCCGGCTTCACAAATTGTCAGCTGTGTGACCTTGGGCAAGTCACTTAACTTCTCTGTGCCTCAGTTACCTCATCTGTAAAATGGGGATTGGGACTGTGAGCCCCCCGCGGGACAACCTCATCGCCTTGTAGCCCCCTCCAGCGCTTAGAACAGTGCTTTGCACATAGTAAGCGCTTTAAAAATGCCATTATTATTATTATTATTATATTACCAGTCTCGGCTACGGGAGGGAGAGTCAAGAAGAGGCCGTCCAGTCCATTCCTAGCTTGGGCGGTGGCTAGTGAGTAGCAGGCCATCGGCTACAAGTCAAATCTCCCCCATGCTGGGCAGCAGCAGCACGGGAGAGAGTCGAGGGTGGAGACACAAGTTGACCCCTAGACTGTGAGCCCACTGTTGGGTCGGGACCGTCTCTATATGTTGCCAACTTGGACTTCCCAAGTGCTTAGTACAGTGCTCTGCACACAGTAAGTGCTCAATAAATACGATTGATTGATTGGTACAGTAAGCGCTCAATAAATACGATTGAATGAATGAATAAATGAATCCACGCAAGATGGTCATAGTCAATGAGTTCTGGATTTTTCGCAAGAAAACTCTGTGGTTCCACTACCAGAACAATTGCAGATGGAAAGAGGGGCATTCCGGGAGAAATGTGTCCGTGGAGTCGCTATGGGTCGAACACGACTCGACGGCATAAGTCAAGACATCAGACTCTACGGCCTTGGCTCTTTCCGCTAGGCCAGGCTGCTTTGTTTGCTTAAAATGTGTTTTCCCGGGATTAAGCAGATACAGCAGGAAAGCCCATCCAGGATAGGTCCTTACCTCTGTGAAGGCTCTTTGTAAGGATGACGGACAGGAGATGGAGCTGAAGGTATACACCCCTGGAAAAGGACTCCATTACTGTCTATCTAGCATCTTAATAGCTCTTTAAATGTGGGTTTCTATACAGGAGTCAACTGGGGAAACAACCCAGAATCCTCCCTGCTCACTAATCCCCACTGCGGTTGAAATGCTGCAGGGGGAAATTGCATGAGGATCTGCTTTTTTATTATAAAGATGTATGGTCTACTTTATAGAGTATTTTATTCTCAATATTGAATCAGTGGTATTTATGGAGTGCTTACCGTGTGCAGAGCACTGTATTAAACACTTAGGAGAGAAGAATTGTCTTTGTGCAGAAATGCTCTGGGCATGTTACTCCCCTCCTCAAAAATCTCCAGTGGCTACCAATCAATCTGCGCATCAGGCAGAAACTCCCCACCCTCGGCTTCAAGGCTGTCCATCCCCTCGCCCCCTCCTACCTCACCTCCCTTCTCTCCTTCTCCGGCCCAGTCCGCACCCTCCGCTCCTCCACTGCTGATCTCCTCACCGTACCTCGCTCTCGCCTGTCCCGCCATCGACCCCCGGCCCACATCATCCGCCGGGCCTGGAATGCCCTCCCTCTGCCCATCCACCAAGCTAGCTCTCTTCCTCCATTCAAGGCCCTACTGAGAGCTCACCTCCTCCAGGAGGCCTTCCCAGACTGAGCCCCTTCCTTCCTCTCCCCCTCGTCCCCCTCTCCATCCCCCCATCTTACCTCCTTCCCCTCCCCACAGCACCTGTATATATGTATATATGTTTGTACATATTTATTACTCTATTTATTTAATTATTTATTTTACTTGTACATATCTATTCTATTTATTTTATTTTGTTAGTATGTTTGGTTTTGTTCTCTGTCTCCCCCTTTTAGACTGTGAGCCCACTGTTGGGTAGGGACTGTCTCTATATGTTGCCAACTTGTACTTCCCAAGCGCTTAGTACAGTGCTCTGCACACAGTAAGCGCTCAATAAATACGATTGATTGATTGATTATTATTATTATTCCCCATTTTACCAATGAGGGAACTGAGGCCCAGAGAAGGTAAATGACTTGCCCAAAGTCACACAGCTGACAATTGGCGGAGCCGGGGATTTGAACCCATGACCTCTGACTCCAAAGCCCAGGCTCTTTCCACTGAACCATGCTGCCTCTCTACCCACTAGGCCATGCTGTTTCTTGCCTTCTTTCATTCAATCATATTTATTGAGTGCTTACTGTGTGTAGAACACTATACTAAGTGTTTGGAAAGTACCAGCTTTGTCTGTCAATCTCTTCCTGCTTCCGCTGACCTGAGGGGAGAGTAATGACAATAATAATGATGGCATTTGTTAAGCGCTTACTATGTGCCAAGCATTGGTCTAAGCACTGGGGGAGATATAAGGTAATCAGGTTGTCCCACGTGGGGCTCACAGTCTTCATCCCCAGTTTACAGATGAGGCAACTGAGACACAGAGAGGTTAAGTGACTTGCCCAAAGCTGACAAGTGGCAGAGCCGGGATTAGAACCCATGACCTCTGACTCCCAAGCCCGAGCTCTTTCCACTGAGCCATGCTGCTTCTCTAAAGGACTCTATCTGGGAATCAGAACACAGACTAAGGTCATCATTCCATGACTAGTTCAAGGACAAGCTAGTGGCACAATAATAATACTTTACTTTTTGTCTAAAGCTTTTATTCATTCAATCACAATCAATTAATGATATTTATCAGGCATTCACAATGTTCAGAGCACTGTACTAAATGTTTGGAAGAGGACAATAAAACAATAAACAACATATTCCCTGCCCACAGCGAGTTTACAGTCTATGGGTGGAAGAGACAGACATTAATAGAAATATTGTATGATATATAATTTAAACATAAGTACGGAATGAGGGAAGAAGCGTAGCACAGTGGATAGAGCCTGGGGCCTGAGAGTTGGGAGGTCATGGGTTCTAATGACAGCCCCCGCCACTTGTCTGCTGTGTGACCTTGGTCTAGTTACTTCACTTGTCTGTGCCTCAGTTCCCTCATCTGTAAAATGGGGATTAAGACTGTGAGCCCCATGTGGGACAGGGACTGTGTCCAACCTGATTTGTTTGTATTCACCCCAGTGCTCAGTACAGTGCTTGGCACATAGTGAGCGCTTAACAAATATTATTATTATTATTATTATTATTATTATTATTATTATTATTATTATTATTATTATTTTCGCCCCCACCCCCAACCCCACAGCACTTAATAAAAATAACATAGTAATAATTGTGGCATTTGTTAAGCACTCACTATGTGCCAAGCACTGTACTGAGCACTGGGGTGAATACAAACAAATCAGGTTGGACACAGTCCCTGTCCCACATGGGGCTCACAGTCTTAATCCCCATTTTACCACAATCATTACTATGTTATTTTTATTAAGTGCTGTGGGGTTGGGGCTGGGGGCGATAATAATGATAATAATAATGATAATAATAATAATAATAATAATAATAATAATAATAATAAATCTGTTAAGCACTCACTACGTGCCAAACACTGTTCTAAGAGCTGGGGTAGAGACAAGATAATCAGGTTTTCCCACGTGAGGCTCACAGTCTTAATCCCCATTTTACAGATGAGGGAACTGAGGCACAGAGAAGTGAAGTGGCTTGCCCAAGATCACCCAGCAGACAAGTGGTGGGGCCAGGATTAGAACCCTCAACCTCTGACAACCAAGCCCGGGCTCTTTCCACTAAGCCAAGCTGCTTTTCCTATCAAATGCCCAAAGGTCACAGATCCAAGTGCTTATAGCACGCAGGAGGGAGAGGAAGCTGTGGAAAAGACGGCTTCCATGAAGATCCTCTTTCACATTTCTTACGTCACAAAAGCACCGTGAGAGAGGTAGAAGGGCAGGTATTATTATCATCCTGTTTTGCAGTTGAGGAAACTGAGGTACAGACAGGTCAAGTGACTTGCCCACATTCACAGAGAAGCAGCGTGGCTCAGTGGAAAGATCACGGGCTTTGGAGTCAGGAGTCAGGGGTTCAAATCCCGGCTGGGCCAATTGTCAGCTGTGTGACTTTGGGCAAGTCACTTCACTTCTCTGGGCCTCAGTTACCTCATCTGGAAAATGGGGATTGAGACTGTGAGCCCCCCCGTAGGCCAACCTGATCACCTTGTAATCTCCCCAGTGCTTAGAACAATGCTTTGCACATAGTAAGTGCTTAATAAATGTTATTATTATTATTATTATTATTATTATTATTATTATTATTATTCACACATTCAAGCTGGCAAAAAGCTCAGACTTGGAAGTCTGTGTACCAGACACAAATGTTCCTCTTGCTGTCTCTACAAAAGGGAGGAGGGCAGCATGGCCTAGTGGACAGAGCACGGTCTGGGGAGTCACAAGGACCTGGGTTCTAATCCTGACCCTGTCATCTGTCTACTGTGTGACCTTGGGGCAGTCACTTCAATTCACGTGGCCTCACTTACCTCATCTGGAAAATATGGATTAAGTTTGCGTGGCTCAGTGGCAAAAGTCCGGGCTTTGGAGTCAGAGGTCATGGGTTCAAATCCCAGCTCTAACACTTGTCAGCTGTGTGACTTTGGACAAGTCACTTAATTTCTCTGTGCCTCAGTTACCTCATCTGTAAAATGGGGATGAAGACTGTGAGCCCCCCATGGGACAACCTGATCACCTTGTACCTCCCCAGTGCTTAGAACGGTGCTTTGCACTTAGTAGGTGCTTAATAAATGCCATTATAATCATTATTACTATTATTATTATAAAACAGTGGGACAGGGACTGTGTACAACCTGATTATCTACTCTGGTGCTTAGTACAGTGCCTGGCCCAGAATAATCGCCTAACAAGCACCAATAATTAATGAATAAACACATATATCAATACCTGATTGACTAGCATTTACCTCGGGGCTCAGTACAGATCCTGGCACATAGTTCGATGAGGTTAGTTTTGCCACACAGATTCTGGTGAGGAAACGGGAGTTGAATTTCTCAAAAACCCCCTTCACCTTCCGGTTACAGTCTCTAATCAACTAACTGATCATCAAGGACTGAACAACAAGGGAAATGGAGTCTATTGTGTCATAACGAATGAACTTTGTTTTTCCTTTCGTTGCTTCCACCCATAATGCTCGGAAAGGACAATTGAAAATGGTCTTTAAATGGCATTTGCAATTCTTTAGATTTAATAAGGCCTGTAATAACTACCAATTACAAACAAAATCATTTTTGTAATCACTAACCATAAAACACATGGATATCATCCTGCATCCATAAAAGGTCAGCCGGGCAATTATTTAACCTGACTCAATAGATTTTCCGTGAACACGCTTTATGCTGTCGGCGCGTGATTGAGAAAAAAACAACCCCTAATTTCACAGAATATACAATTTCAGATACTAATAGATCATTTGGATGGTATTTGGAGCAAGATGGTGGTTAGGGAGTTGACCTCCCTGTTAGGAGCTAATGAAGGTGACAGTGAATGTTCTCCAAGCGGCAGTGTCTCCAAAATAACCCAGTCCTTCATTCATTCATTGTCATATTTATTGAGAGCTTACTGTGTGCAGAGCGTTGGACTAAGCGCTGGGGAAAGTACATGACAACAATAAAGAGAGACAATCTCTGCCCACAGTGAGCTCACACTCAAGGGGTGGCGGTGGGGAGACATCAAGGAGACAGAGGCCTTTCCAGACTAAGCCCCACTTTTCCTCATCTCCCCCCAGCTTTTGTGTCACTCTGTCTGGTTCCCTTTGTTCTTCCCCCCTCTCTCCACCCTACAGTACTTATCTATCTATCATCTATCTATCTATCTATCATCTATCTATCTATCTATCTATCTATCTATCTATCTATTTATTTATCTATCTATCTATCTATCTATCTATCTATCTATCTATCTCTATCTATCTATCTATCTATCTATCTATCTATCTATCTATAATCTATCTATCCACAAAAATTATATATATAATTTTTGCATATATCATTGTTATAATATATGTTATAACACCCTACAGCACTTTCTATCTATCTATCTATCTATCTATTCACAAAATTATATATATATATATATACACACATATATATCTATATATCTATCTATATCTATAGATAGATAAATAGATAGATAGATATAATTTTATGTATATATCATTGTTATAATATATGTTATAACACCCTACAGCACTTATCTATCTATCTATCTATCTATCTATCTATCTATCTATCTATCTATCTATCCTATCTATATCTATATCTATCTATCTATCTATCTATCTATCTATCTATCTATCATCTATCTAAGCTATCTATCCACAAAAATTTTATATATATATATATATATATATATAATTTAATATAATTATATAATATAAAATCTATATATATTATATATTTATTTATATATTACATATATAATCTATATCTATCTATATCTATATTTATATCTAGATATAGATAGATATAGATATAGATATAGATAGATATATATCTATCTATATATAGATATATATCTATATATAGATAGATATATATCTATCTATATCTATCTATATCTATATCTATATCTATATATCTATATCTATATATAATTTTATGTATATATCATTGTTTTAATATATATTATAACACCCTACAGCACTTATCTATCTATCTATCTAATCTATCTATCTATCTATCTATCTATCTATCTGTCTACCTATCTATCTATCTATCTATATCTATACACACAAAAATTATATATATATAATTTTTGTATGTGTCATTGTTATAATGTATATTAATATATATTATTTATATATTTATATACATATTATTTATTCATATTGATGCCTGTTTATTTGTATTTATGTCTGTCAACCCCCTTTTAGATAGTGAGCTCACTATGGGCAGGGATTGTCGCTCTTTATTGCTGAATAATAATAATAATAATAATAATAATAATAATAATAATAATAATAGCATTAGTTAAGTGCTTCCTATGTGCCAAGCACTGTTCTAAGCGCTGGGGGGATACAAGGTAATCAGGTTGTCCCACGTGGGGGTCACAGTCTTCATCTCCACTTTCCAGATGTGGTAACTGAGGTACAGAGAAGTTAAATGACTTGCCTGAAGTCACACAGCTGACAAGTGGTGGAGGCATGATTAGAACCCTTTACCTCTAATTCCCAAGCCCATGCTCTCTCCACTGAGCACACTGCTTCTCATTGTACTTTCCCAAGCACTTCATACAGTGCTCTGTACACAGTAAGTGCTCTATAAGTACCATTGAATCAATGAGTGAGCATCAATATAAATAGACATTGATACAGATGGAGGTAGACACTAGTCAACATCGGGATTTCATTAGGAACTGAATGGAGAAGCAGTGTGGCTCAGTGGAAAGAGCACAGGCTTTGGAGTCAGAGGTCATGGGTTCAAATCCCTGCTCCACCAATTGTCAGCTGTGTGACTTTGGGCAAGTCACTTAACTTCTCTGTTACCTCATCTGTAAAATGGGGATTAAGACTGTGAGCCCCCTGTGGGACAACCTGATCACCTTGTAACATCCCCAGCGCTTAGAACAGTGCTTTGCACATAGTAAGAGCTTAATAAATGCCATTATTATTATTATTATTAATTGTCATTTCTTTTAACATCTGGCTCCTCCTGTAGACTGTAGGCTCTAGGCTCCCTGTGGGCAGGTATCATAATAATGATGATGATGATGATGATGATGATGATGATGATGATGATATTACTATTATTATTATGGCATTTACTAAGTGCTTATTATGTGCCAGGAACCATACTAAGCGCTGGGACAGATCCACAGTCACACAGTCTTCATCCCCATGTTACAGATGAGGGAAATGAGCAACAGAGAAGTTAAGTGACTTGCCCAAGGTCACACGGTAGACAAGTGGTGGAGCTGAATTAGAACCCATGTCCTCTGGACTCTGAAGCCCATGGTCTATCCTGTAGGCATTCTGCTTCTCTAGACCTTGCTCCTTCTCAACACAGTCCTCCGGATAGAGCCTGGGCCTGGGAATAAAAAGGACAATAATAATAATAATAATAATAATGATGGCATTTATTAAGCACTTACTATATGCCAAACACTGTTCTAAGCACTGGGACAAGCACACGGTGACCAGGTTGTCCCACGTGGGGCTCACAGTCTTCATCCCCATTTTACAGATGAAGTAACTGAGGCACAGAGAAGTTAAGTTAATGATCTGGGTTCTAATCTCAGCTCTGCCCCTTGTCTGCTGTGTCATCTTGGGCAAGTCATTTCACTTACAGTCTCAAGCCCCATTTCACAAATTTGGGAACCGAGGCCCAGAGATGTGAAGTGACTTCCCCAAGGTCATGCCGCAGACAAGCGGCGGAGCTGGGATTAGAACTCATGACCTTATGACTCCCAAGCCCGGCTCTAATAACAATAATAATAATAATAATAATAATAATAATAATAATAATAATGATAGCATTTGTTAAGCACTTACTACATGCAAAGCACTGTTCAAAGCACTTGGGAGGAAACAAGGTGATCAGGTTGTCCCACATGGGGCTCACAGTTTAATCCCCAGTTTATGCATGAGGTAACTGAGGTACAGAGAAGTTAAGTGACTTACCCAAAGTCACACAGCTGACAAGTGGCAGAGCTGGGATTAGAACCCATGGCCTTCTGGTTCCCAAGCCTATGCTCGTTCCACTAAGCCACACTGCTTCAGGTTGTCCCTCATGAGGGGTCACAGTCTTCAACCCTATTTTACAGATGAGGTAACTGAAGCCCGGAGAAGTGAAGTGACTTGCCCAAAGTCACACAGCTGACAAGCAGTGAAGCAGGGTTTAGAACCCATGACCTCTGAATCCCAAGCCAATAATAATACTAATACTAATACTAATACTAATACTACTACTAATAATAATAATAATAATGGCATTTATTAAGCACTGGGGTGGGATACAAGGTGCTCAGGTTGTCCCACGGGGGGCTCACAGTCTTAATCCCCATTTTCCAGATGAGGTAACTAAGGCCCAGAAAAGTGAAGTGACTTGCCCAAAGTCACACAGCTAAGTGACGGAGCCGGGATTTGAACTGACGACCTCTGGCTTCAAAGCCTGGGCTGTTTTCATTAAGCCATGCTGCTTCTCATCATCATCACCATCATTTCATCATCATCTCTATGGGCCTGGAATCAATCAATCAATCAATCAATCAATCAATCAATCATATTTATTGAGCACTTACTCTGTGCAGAGCACTGTACTAAGCGCTTGGGAAGTACAAGTTGGCAACATGTAGAGACGGTCCCTACCCAACAACAGGCTCACAGGCTAGAAGGGGGAAACAGACAACAAAACAAAACATATTAATAATTTGTACTTCTCAAGCGCTTAGTCCAGTGCTCTGCACATAGTAAGCGCTCAATAAATACGATTGATGATGATGATGATGATGATGATGATTAACAAAATAAAATAAATAGAATGGAAGTCAGAAGGACTTGGGTTCTACTCCTGGCTCTGTTGCTTGTCTGTTGTTAGACCTTGGACAAGTCACTTCACTTCTCTAGGCCTCAGTTTCCTCATCTGTAAAATGGGGATGAAGACGGTGAGCCACACGTGGGACGGGGACTGTGTCCACTCTGATGATCATGTATCTACTCCAGAGCTCAGTAGAGAGAGTGCTTAGGCACATCATACTTTGTAACTTGAAAAAGCTTGAATCTCTGGAAAGTGGGGTAGGAAGTCGGGGATTTGGGGTCTGATCCAAGAGTCCAGTGCAGTGCTCTGTACATAGTAAGCACTCAATAAATACCATTGATTGATCGATTGACTGATTTATAATCCAGCTCTGCTGTGTGACCTTGGGAAAATCCCTTAAACTCTCTGTGCTCTGCTTTCTTTGTCTAGAAAATGGGGAATGCATTCCGACTGTCAAAAACCTATGAGACTGCTTGCCCCATAAGTGACAGGGACTCACGTTTGATCTGATTATGTGATATCTATAATTCTATTGATTGATATTAATGCTACTGCTGCTTATTTATTTGTTTTGATGTCTATCTCCCCCCTTCTAGACCGTGAGCCCATTGTTGGGTAGGAATTGTCTCTCTCTGTTGCTGAATTGTACTTTCCAAGCGTTTAGTACAGTGCTCTGCACACAGTAAGCTCTCAATAAATACGATTGAATGAATGATCAGCCCTAGTGCTTAGCGGAGAGCTTAGCATATAGCAAATGCTAAATATAGATCCTAGGAGATAAATAATGCAAATGCATAGCTGTGCGATTGTTCAGCGTAGAATGACTATGTGGATGCCTCTAGGGAGCATGTAACTAGAGGACTGTGCAGAGTTTATCTTGGAAATGGTTTTTCGAGATTTCCTTGACTTCATTTTTCATTCCCTTATACAAGTATGTTCCCACTATTCTGCTGGTGGCTGTGAAACAGAACTTCAAAAAAAATATATAATTCTAAACTCAGGTAAGAACTCTTCAAAACAAATTTCCGTGTCTTTTCTGCTGGTATTTCAAAGTTAGAAACACTAGGGAAAACAACTCAGGGTTGGTAATTACACATGGTTGGTAGGCAGGAAGGATGGAAAAAAAAAATGTGTCCTCAGTAGTAATCTGAGTAACACATTGCTATGAGATCTGTACCTCGATTTCCCCCCTTCTCAGGGTCACAGCTGGAGAGTCTCGACTATAGGAGGGAGATTGAAGCAGAGGCCTGTCCTGTCCATTCCTTGCTTGGGTGGTGGCTAGCGAGTGGTAGGTCACTGGCCACAAGTCAAATCTCTCCTGTGCTGGGCAGCGGCGGCCCGGGAGAAAGTCGAGGGTGGAAGAAGAAGGAGGCCTCGGTAAATCGCTGCCTGATTTTTCCCAAGAAAACTCTGTGGCTCCACTCCCAGAACGATTGCAGATAGCAGCGGGCGTTCTGGGAGAGATGTGTCCGTGGAGTCGCTATGGGTCGGAGACGACAGCATAAGACAAGAAAAGACGCACATTTTGTCCGTCTCGCCACCAACCCCTCACCCACGTCCTTCCCCTGGCCCAGAATTCCTTCCTCTTTCAATCAATTGTATTTATTGAGCGCTTACTGTGTGCAGAGTACTGTACTAAGCGCTTGGGAAGTACAAGTTGGCAACATATGTGTGTCATGTGTGACAGACCACTCCTCCAAGAAGTCTTCCCTGACTAATCTCCCATTTCCCCAACCTATTGTCTCTCCCTTCTGCGTCAGCTTAAGCACTTAGATGAATGAATGAATGAATGATGGCATTTATTAAGTGCTTACTATGTGCAAAGTACTGTTCTAAGTGCTATATGTCGCCAACTTGTACTTCCCAAGCGCTTAGTACAGTGCTCTGCACACAGTAAGTGCTCAATAAATATGATTGAATGAATGAATGAATGAATGGGGGGATACAAGGTAATCAAGTTGTCCCACGAGGGGCTCACAGTCTTCATCCCCATTTACAGATGAGGGAACTGAGGCCCAGAGAAGTGAAGTGACTTGCCCAAAGTCACACAGCTGACAATTGGAGGAGCCGGGATTTGAACCCATGACCTCTGCCTCCAAAGCCCGGGCTCTTTCCACTGAGCCACGCTGCTTCTCCAGATACTCATCTCCCTGTCACAACACTAATGTCCATAACCATATACATGCCATTTCCTTAACCAAAATGCATTTCATTCATTCATTCATTCATTCATTCATTCATTCATATTTATTGAGCGCTTACTGTGTGCAGAGCACTGTACTAGGCGCTTGGGAAGTACAAGTTGGCAACACATAGAGACGGTCCCTACCCAACAGTGGGCTCACAGTCTAAAAGGGGGAGACAGAGAACAAAACAAAACATATTAACAAAATAAAATAAATAGAACAGTGTCTGTCTCCCCAGTTCATCAATCAATCAATGGTTTTTAATGAGCATTTCCTGTGTTTGGAGCAATGTACTAAGCACTTGGGTAAGTACAAAACAGTAGTGTAGGAAGACACTCCCAGAAGACAAAAATAAAAGTGTTAAAAATGAATGAATGAATGAATATGTTGCCAACTTGTACTTCCCAAGTGCTTAGTACAGTGTTCTGCACACAGTAAGTGCTTAGTAAATACGATTGACTGAATGAATGAATGAATGAATTGACGGACAGACCACGGTCTTGAGACTTCATGACTGAGACCCTGGGCAGAGGAGTTGATGCTAATACTAATATGTGGCTCAGTGGAAAGAGCTCGGGCTTTGGAGTCAGAGGTCATGGGTTCAAATCCCTGCTCCGCCAACTGTCAGCTATGTGACTTTGGGCAAGTCACTTCACTTCTCTGTGCCTCAGTTCCCTCATCTGTGAAATGGGGATTAAGACTGTGAGCCCCATGTGGTGGGACAACCTGATCACCTTGTATCCCCCCAGCGCTTAGAACAGTGCTTTGCACATAGTAAGTGCTTAACAAATACCATCATCATCATTAGTACTAGTGGTTTGTGTCCTGACCCCCAAAGCCAAGATCTTTCCCCCAAACCCACAGTAGGGAGAGCCGGGGTCAAAACCCCGGCATCCTTGCTCCCAGAGTGGGGCTCTCTTCCCTGGATTTGCAGCAGACAGAGCCCGGACTAAACCCCAGTTGTCCTGATTCCCAGAGCCAGGGTCTTTCCCCTGGACCTGCGGCAGACGGAGCTCGGATTAGAACCCAAGTAGACTCCCAAAGTAGAGTTAAATAGTCAAAGAATCACCACCTGGCAATCAATCAATCAATCAATCGTATTTATTGAGCGCTTACTGTGTGCAGAGCACTGGACTAAGCGCTTGGGAAGTACAAGTTGGCAACATATAGAGACGGTCCCTACCCAACAGCGGGCTCACAGTCTAGAAGGGGGAGACAGACAACAAAACAAAACATGTCAAAGTCATCAGAACAAATAGAATTAAAGCTATTTGCACATCATTAATAAAATAAATAGAATAGGGAGGGATTCAGGTTGGTACCCCCAGCTCTTAGAACAGTGCTTTGCACATAGTAATCGCTTAATAAATGCCATTGAAAAAAAATCTGACCCCTTGTCTGTACCATGAACAGTTCCAGTAAGTCAAAATGGCAGACTCTTTCTCAATCAGTCAATTGAGTGCTTACCATCTGCAGATTAATAATAATGAATATAACAATAATTATTACGGTTTTTGTAAAGTGCTTACTATGTGCCATACACTGTTTTAAGTGCTGGGGTGGACGCAGACAAATGAGGTGGAAAACAGTCCCTGTCCCACTTGGGGTTCGTAATTTCAATCCTCTTTTGGGGGGCCCAGAGAAGTGAGGTGACTTGCCCAAGGTCACCCAGCCATGACCTTCTGAGTCCCAGCCCCGTGATCTAATCAGTACATCATGCTGCTTCTAAGTGCTTCGGAGAGTGCACTATAACAATGTAACAGACACATTCCCTGTCCACAACAAGCTTATAGTCTAGCAGGGCAATTATTGAGTCTCCATTTTAAAGATTGTGCATTTCAAAATGAAGTGACTTACCCAAGGTCACAAATCAGTCAGTGGTGAAGCTGGGATTAGAAACTGGTTCCTCCAACTCCCACTTTCCACCGGGCCATGCTTCTTCTCGTCTCTTTCCAGGTCCTTGTTTCTTCTCACTTGGGTGGCGGTAGTATAGGTTCATTTCAATGCTCCGATTTCACTCATTCATTTATTCAATCGTATTTATTGAGTGCTTACTGTGTGCAGAGCACTATACTATGCGCTTGGGAAGTACGAGTCGGCAACATATAAAGATGGTGCCTACCCAACAACAGGCTCACAGTCTAACAACGGGCTCACGTGATTCCGGCACTAAGTAAGCATCTACTATATTTTAGTAGCCTGGACAACGTCAATCAGTCAGTCAATCATATTTATTGAGCACTTACCATGTGCAGAGCACTGTACCAAGTGCTTGGGAGAGGACAATATGACCGTGCAACAGACACATTCCCTCCCTACAAGGAGCTTACTGTCTTGATGAGAAGCAGAGAAGCAGTGTGGCTCAGTGGAAAGAGCCCGGGCTTTGGAGTCAGAGGTCATGGGTTCAAATCCGGGCTCTGCCACTTGTCAGCTGTGTGACTTTGGGCAAGTCACTTAACTTCTCTCAGCCTCAGTTCCCTCATTTGTAGAATGGGGATTAAGGCTGTGAGCCCCATGTGGAAGAACCTGATCACCTTATATCCTCCCCAGCACTTAGAACAGTGTTTTGCACATAGTAAGGGCTTAACAAATGCCTTTATTATTATTGCTATTATTATGAGCCCTGGAGAGCAGTTTATGCGATCAGATCACTTCTAGGCTGCGAGCCCACTGTTGGGTAGGGACTGTCTCTATATGTTGCCAACTTGTACTTCCCAAGTACTTAGTACAGTGCTCTGCACACAGTAAGCGCTCAATAAATACGATTGAATGAATGAATGAATCACTTCAATCAATCAATAGTAATGATTGAATACTTACCATGTGGAGAGCACTGTACTAAGAACTTGTGACACTACAACACAATAGAGCTGATAGAAACGTTCCCTGCCCGCAACGAGCTGGCAGTCTAGAGGGAGGACACTGACATTGAAAGAAATTACAGATAGGTAGACAGGTGCGTGGGGAGAGAAGGTGAGATGTATATTGAATGCTTAATAAAGATAATTGTTATTATTATGGCATTTGTTAAAAGCTTACTATACGCCAGGCACTGTTCTAAGCACTGAGTGATTTACAAGATAATAGGGTTGGACACAGTCCCTGTCCCTCAGAGAACTCACAGTCTTAATCCCCATTTTACAGATGAGGGAACTGAGGCACAGAGAATTGAAGTGAATTGCCTAAGGTCTCAAAGCAGACAAGTGGCAGGGCCAGGATTAGAACACATGACCTTCTGATTCCCAGGTCCTGGCCATAGCCACTAGGCCATGCTGCTCTTCATGCTGCGTACACACCCAAAGGCAAGGGTGACACAGAAGAGAGAGGGAGTAGGTGGCCTCCCTAATTATTATTATTATCGTTGTATTTGTTAAGCACCTTCTATGTGCCAGGCACTGTACTAAGCGCTGGGGTGAATACAAGAAAATCGGGTTGGACACAGTTCCTGTCCCATGTAGGGCTCATAGTCTCAGTAAGTGTTTTATGTGTCTGCTCAGCAGGCAACTGTAGCCACAGATCCCATCTCTTGGAAAAGAATGATGATGATGATGATAATGATGATGATAATAATAATAATAATAATAATAATAAATATGGTATTTGTTAAGCACTTACTCTGTGCCAGGCCCTGTTCTAAGCACTGAGAAAAGTACCATGGCCCGCCATCCTACTGGCCAGAGTCGGAGAGCGAGCCCTATCACCAGAGGCTGAGCTGGGTCTAATTGGATGCTTACGTAGAGAAGCAGCGTGGCTCAGTGGAAAGAGTGCGGGCTTGGGAGTCAGAGGTTGTGGGTTCAAATCTCGGCTCCGCCACTTATCAGCTGTGTGACTCTGGGCAAGTCACTTAACTTCTCTGTGCCTCAGTTCCCTCATCTGTAAAATAGGGATGAAGACTGTGAGGTCCATGTGGAACAACCTGATCACCTTGTACCTCCCCCAGTGCTGGCTTTGGGCAAGTCACTTCACTTCTCTGGGCTTCAGTGACCCCATCTGTAAAATGGGGTAGAAGACTCTGAACCCCACCGTGGGACAACCTGATCGCCTTGTAACCTCCCCAGCGCTTGGAACAGTGCTCTGCACATAGTGAGCACTTAATAAATGCCATCATTATTATTAATAAATGCCATCATTATTATTATTATTATTATTATTATTATTTTATTATTATTATTATTGTTGTTGTTGTTGTTACATGACAACAGAACAGACCATAAAGCATTTTGCCACTGGAGGGCTTCAGCAGTTGGAGATTCTAGACTGTGAGCCCGCTGTTGGGTAGGGACCATCTCTATATGTTGCTAACTTGTAATTCCCAAGCGCTTAGTACAGTGCTCTGCACACAGTAAGCGCTCAATAAATACGATTGAATGAATGAATGAATTAATACTTAGAACAGTGCTTGGCACCTAGTAAGCACTTAACAAATCCCGAAATTATTATTATTATTATTATTATTATTATTATTATTATTATTATTATTATTATTATTATTATGGAACTGCAGAATATCCTAAATTTCTCCTGAAACAGGAGAACCCACATGCCCACTTCCACAAACACTCACAGCAAGTGACACGGAGCGCCCATGCAAAAAGCACAGAATCATTCAAATATACCCAAACACACATGAAATGTACATTCAATGCACAAAAGAATATGTGCAGACACAAAACGCAAACACATTAATCAATCAAGCTATCCGTGATACTTATTGATTGCTTACCGTGTGCAGAGCCCTGCACTAAGCGCTTGGGAGAGTACGAAAAACAGAGTAAAGTTAAATAGTTAATCACCAGCTAACCATCTAACTTGTCAAATGGATCCCCTTGCTGAACCACACAACATTTTGAAACACGGAAACAAAGAGGGTGACAGCCTGTATTTCAAACCAAAAAATAGCCCTGAAACTAGCCCTCAACTCAAACTCTCTCCTACACCTCCTCCAATCTGGCTTCCGTCCCCCATACTCCACCTAAAGTGCCCTCTCAAAGGTCACCGATGACCTCCTTCTTGTCAAATCCAACAGATCTTACTCTATCCTAATCCTCCTCAACGTCTCAGCCGCCTTCGACACTGAGGATCATCCCCTTCTCCTCAACACGCTATCCGACCTTGGCTTCACAGACTCCATCTTCTCCTGGTTCTCCTCATCTCTCTGGCTATTCATTCTCGGTCTCCTTCGCGGGCTCCTCCTCCCCCTCCCATCCCCTTACTGTAGGGGTTCCTCAAGGGTCAGTGCTTGGTCCCCTTCTGTTCTCCATCTACATTCACTCCCTTGCTGAACTCATTCGCTCCCACGGCTTTACCTATCATCTCTACGCTGATGACTTCCAAATCTACATCTCTGCCCCTGCTCTCCTCCCTCCCTTTAGGCTTGTATCTCCTCCTGCCTTCAGGACATCTCCAACTGGATGTCTGCCCCCCACCTAAAGCTCAACATGTCCAAGACTGAGCTCCTTATCTTCCCTCCCAAACCCTGCCCTCTCCCTGACTTTCCCGGCACCGTAGACGGCACTACCGTCCTCCCATCTCACAAGCCCACAATCTTGGTGTCATCCTCAACTCCTCTCTCTCGTTCACCACACATCCAATCCGTCACCAAAACTTGCCAGTCTCACCTCCACGACATCGCTAAGATCTGCCCTTTCCTCTCCATCCAAACCGCTACCTTACTGGTTCAATCTCTCATCCTATCCCAATTGGATTACTGCATCGGCCTCATCTCTGATCTCCCATTCTCCTATCTCTCTCCACTTCAGTCTATACTTCACTCTGCTGCCCGGATCATCATTGTACAGAAATGCTCTGGGCATGTCACTCCCCTCCTCAAAAATTTCCAGTGGTTGCCTATCAACCTTCGCATGGAGCAAAAAGTCCTCACCCTGGGCTTCAAGGCTGTCCATCACTTCACCCCCTCCCACCTCACCTCCCTTCTCTCCTTCTACAGCCCAGCCCGCACCCTCCGCTCCTCTACCACCGCTAATCTCCTCGCCGTGCCTCGTTTTCACCTGTTCCGCCGTCGACCCCCGGCCCAAATCCTCCCCCTGGCCCGGAATGCCCTCCCTCCACACATCTGCCAAGCTAGCTCTCTTCCCCCCTTCAAAGCCCTACTGAGAGCTCACCTCCTCCAGGAGGCCTTCCCAGACTGAGCCCCCCTTTTTCCTCCCCTCCTCCTCCCCTCATCGCCCCCAACCCTACCCCCTTCCCCTCTCCACAGCACTTGCATATATTTGTACATATTTATTACTCTATTTTATTTGTACATATTTACTATACTTATTTTGTATATATGCTTGTACAGATCTATTACCCTATTTTACTTGTACATACATATTTACTATTCTATTTATTTGGTTAATGATGTGCATTTTGCTTTCATTCAATTTGTTCTGACGACTTTGCCACCTGGCTACGTGTTTTGTTTTGTTGTCCGTCTCCCCCTTCTAGACTGTGAACCTGTTGTTGGGTAGGGACCATCTCTATATATTGCCGACTTGTACTTTCCAAGCGCTTAGTACGGTGCTCTGCATACAGTAAGCATTCAGTAAGTACGATTGAATGAATGAATGAATGAATGAAAACGACTCATCAATATCCACACGAGCACACGTAGGAAACACAGGTGCACGTTCACCCCAAAACACAAAAACATGTACAAAAACACACAAGCACACACAGTCATACATACAAATATCATCATCATCATCAGTCATATTTATTGAGCGCTTACTGTGTGCAGAGCACTGTACGAAGCACTTGGGAAGTACAAGTTGGCAACATATATAGACAGTCCCTACCCAGCAGTGGGCTCACAGTCTAAAAATGTGCCCAACCTCACAGAAAACCCTACAGATGCACACCCAAGCCCACGCACATTTACACAAGTACATGCACACACAATCATGCACACAGACATTCACACAAGAAAGGCCTAGCGTCCTCAAATACATGAGAGCAAATCCTGTCCCCTTTTCTAAGGTCGCCGGGCAATTATTGACTTCACAGTTGAGGAGAGTGACAGTGCAGATATTCTGAGTAGGAAGTGAATATTACTCTGCGACACTTTGCCCGGGGAGAAAATGCAGGGAGTCTTAAAATAGAAAAGGAAATATATAGATATGTGTCACGAAATAGCAATAAAAATATTTTTCCTGCATTGCATTATGACTCGGGGGGCAGCATGAAGCCAAAGATGACGATTTGAGACTTTGGAGGGGAGTTTATCAGGAGATGAGAAACATCCCGGGAGGCAGCAGACATCTATTCACCAGCTGGTGAACGCCTCTGACTTTGAGGACCGGCCTCTGATTTGCGATTTCACGGGAATTGTTTAGATGTATGTTACACATTCCGACTAGAATAAATGGAAATAAAAAGATAATAGCGAGCTGAAGAATACACTCTGTCCAAAATACTGTATCTCAGTGACAAGTACTTAAAAAAAAAGACTGAAGGTAATAAAAATTACTACTAGCAAAATCAAAGTGCTCCCTTCCCAGGTTTTATGGAAGCCATAAAAAATGAAAGAACAGGCTCTAGTTAAACCAGGCTGATGAATGAGGATACTGCTAGAAAGACATTCAAGGTTGTAGAGAAACAGATTTAAAGTTGATGTATTATCAGATACCATAATTTGGTTGCATATTAAATAGAATCCAGCCAGACCGCTACTGTAGACACTCACTTGATGAGGCTGAATGAACTATTTGCTTCTGACAAACTGAACAGGACCAAAATTTTCAGACGGGATCTAATTAAAGATTTTTATAACACCACGATCCCAGAGTAGCTGGGGTGAAATCTTCGTGTTCTTTTCTTGTATTTGCAATTTCTGAGAAAAAAAAAAAATTCTGTGTTAAATTTCTGGCTTTCAAATCGTGGTGCCAAGAGTACCCATTTAGATGGTGTCCAATGACACTCCGAGTTAAATCGGTCTGGAAAACGAAAAGTGAAATCCAATTAAAATTCCAGTTCGTTTTTCACCATTCAGGTAAATGTACTTATTTCTGGTATTCTTCACTTCTCTTCCTTTTCTCACTTCTCAGAAGCAGGGTGGCCTAATGATGAGAGCAGGAGCCTAGGAGTCAGAGGTTGTGGGTTCTAATTCCTGCTCCACCACCTGTCTGCCGTGTGACCTTGGGTAAGTCACATCACTTCTCTGCGCCTCAGTTACCTCATCTGTAAAATGGGGATTAAGACTGTGAGCCCCAGGGACTGTGTCCCACCCGATTTGCTCTGATCTAACCCAACGCTTAGTACAGTGCCTGGCACATAATAATCGCTGTACGGATGCCATAGAGAAGAAGCATGGCTCAGTGGAAAAAGCCCGGGCTTTGGAGTCAGAAGTCAAGGGTTCAAATCCCAGCTCCACCAATTGTCAGCTGTGTGACTTTGGGCAAGTCACTTGACTTCTCTGTTCCTCAGTTCCCTCATCTGTAAAATGGGATGAAGACTGTGAGCCCCCTGTGGGACAACCTAATCACTTTGTATCCACCCCAGCATTTGGAACAGTGCTTAGCACATAGTAAGTGCTTAATAAATGTCAGAGAAGCAGCGTGGCTCAGTGGAAAGAGCATGGGCTTTGGAGTCAGAGGTCATGGGTTCAAATCCCGCCAACTGTCAGCTTTGTGACTCTGGGCAAGTCACTTAACTTCTTTGGGCCTCAGTTACCTCATCTGTAAAATGGGGATTAAAACTGTGAGCCCCCCATGGGACAACCTGACCACCTTGTAGCCTCCCCAGCGCTTAGAACAGTGCTTTGCACATAGTAAGCACTTAACAAATACTATCATTACATTATTATTATTATCATTTTTATTATTCTCTTCAGATCATCCTGCTTCATCATCATCATCAATTGCATTTATTGAGCGCTTACTATGTGCAGAGCACTGTACTAAGCGCTTGGGAAGTACAAATTGGCAACATATAGAGACAGTCCCTACCCAACAGTGGGCTCACAGTCTAAAAGGCCTTCAACCCCCTACGTCCGTGTTCCAGTGTTAACTGGTCACAAGTGAGGAATAAGCGTGGCCTAGTGGAAAGAGCCTGGGCCAGGGAGTTTGAAGACCCGGGTTCTAATCCTGCCTCTGCCAGTGACTGCTGTGTGTCCTTGGGCCAACTTGATCCAAGTTTCTGGATCTTGAAAACAGTGACTCAACGCCTCTTCTCCCTCGTACTTTTGAGCCCCACGTGGGACAAGGACTGTGTCCAACCTGATTAACTTGTATCTTAGTCCTAGCACTAAGAACATGCCTTCCCAGATTAATCCCCCTTTGGCTCAGCTTCCCCTCCCTTCCACGTTACTTCAACTTGCCCCATTTTGCTCTTTCCCACCTCTCCCCACCCCACAGCGCTTTTGTATATATGTTTATATCTATAATTCTATTTATTTATATTGCTGCCTGCTTACTTAATAATAATAATTGTAATAATGGCATTTGTTAAGCACTTACTATGTGCCCAGCACTGTTCTGAGCACTGGAGGAGTGCAAGGTCATCAGGTTGTTCCACGTGGGTTTCTCACAGTCTTCATCCCCATTTTCCAGATGAGGTACCTGAGGCACAGAGAACCCGCCCAAAGTCACACAGCTGACAACTGGCGGAGCCGGGATTTGAACCCATGACCTCTAACTCCCAGGCCCGTGCTCTTTCCACTGAGCCACGCTGCTTCTCTCTTTTGATGTGCATACATCTATAGTTGTATTTACTTCTATTGATGCCCGTTTACTTGTTTTGATGTCTGTCTTCCCCCTTCTAGACTGCAAGCCCGGTGTGAGCAGGAATTGTCTCCCTTTCCTGCTGAATTGTACTTCCTAAGAGCTTAGTACAGTGCTCTACCCACAGTAAGTGCTCAATAAATACGATTGAATAAATGCTTAACACAGAGTGAGTGCTCAACAAGTACCATAGTAGTGATAATAATAATAATGATAATCACTCTCACCCATCCATATCCCTTTTATACATAACGTCTTACAGACGCTATTTAAGGATTCACGCGAGTCATCTTATGCTGTCTTATGCCATCGAGTCATCTCCAACCCATAGCGATGCCACGGACACATCTCTCCCAGAAGGCCCCGCCTCCATCTGCAATCATTCCGGTAGTGGATCCACAGAGTTTTCATGGTAAAAATAGGGAAGTGGTTTCCCATCGCCACCTTCCACGCAGTAAACCTGTGTCTCTGACTCGACTTTCTCCCGGGTCGCTGCTGCCCAGCTTGGGGGAGTTTCAACTTGTAGCAAATTGCCTGCCACTCACTAGCCCTAGCCACTGGACAAGCGAGGAATGGACTGGACAGGCCTCAGCTTCAATCTCCCTCCCGTAGCTGAGGCTGGTAGACGACTGGAAACTCTCCAGATACGATCCTGACAGGGGAAGGTATAATATAATATATTATATATTATAGTATTATTATATATTATAGTATTATTACATATTACAGTATACATATATATGTACATATACATATACACATACTCACACATATATACATGCATGTACATATATACGTACACACATACATATACACATATACACATATACATATACGTACATACATACATGCATATACACATACATGCACATATATACATACATATACATATATACATACACACATACACATACACACATACACATATACATATACATACATGCATATACACATACACACATACATATACATATATACATACATACATACATACATACATACATATACACATACACAGACACAGACACACACACACACATATATATATATGTGTATAAAATGGTGGTATTTATTAAGCGCTATGTGCCAAGCACTATTCTAAGCACTAGGGTAGATACAAGGTAATTAGACTGGGCACGATCCCTGGCCCACGTGGGTCTCACCATTTTTATCCCCATTTTACAGATGAGGTAACTGAGGTGCAGGGAACTGAAGTGACTTGCTCAAGGTCACACAGGAGACAAGTGGTGGAGCCAGGATTAGAACCCAGGTCCTTCTGTCTCCCAGGCTGGTGCCCCATCCTCTAGACCAGGCTGCTTTTCAAAAGAACACCCTAGGAGACTCTTATTAATACTACTACTGCTACCACTACTTTTACTACTACTACTACTACTACTACTACTACTACTACTACTACTACTACTAATGGTATTCATTAAGTACTTAAGAGCACGGACTTGGAAGTCAGAGGTCATCATCATCATCATCATCATCAATCATATTTATTGAGCGCTTACTATGTGCAGAGCACTGTACTAAGCGCTTGGGAAGTACAAATTGGCAACATATAGAGACAGTCCCTACCCAACAGTGGGCTCACAGTCTGAAAGGGGGGAGACAGAGAACAAAACCAAACATACTAACAAAATAAAATAAATAGAATAGATATGTATAAATAAATTAAATAAATAAATAAATAGAGTATAAAAATATGTACAAACATATATACATATATACAGGTGCTGTGGGGAAGGGAGGGAGGTAAGATGGGGGGATGGAGAGGGGGGCGAGGGGGAGAGGAAGGAAGGGGCTGGGTTCTTATCCCGGCTCCCGGCTCCCGAATCCCGGCTCCATCACATATCTGCTGTGTGACCTTGGGCAAGTCACTTAACTTCTCTAAGCCTCACATCACATCACCAGTATTCCCCACATCACCTGTATATATGTATATATGTTTGTACGTATTTATTACTCTATTCATTTACTTTATTTGTACATATTCATTCTATTTATTTTATTTTGTTAATATGTTTTGTTTTGTTGTCTGTCTCCCCCTTCTAGATTGTGAGCCTGCTGTTGGGTAGGGACCGTCTCTGTATGTTGCCAACCTGTGCTTCCCAAGTGCTAAGTACAGAGCTGTACACACAGTAAGCGCTCAATAAATACGATTGAATGAATGAATGAATGAATCTGCAGTGTGACCTTGGGCAAGTCACTTAACTTCTCAAAGCCTCAGTTACTTCATCTGTAAAATGGAGATGAAGGACTGTGAGCCCAAGTGGGACATCCTGATCACTTTGTATCCCTCCCAGCACTTAGAACAGTGCTTCGCACATAGTAAGCACTTAACAAATGTTGTCATTATTATTATTATTATTATTATTATTATTATTATTATTATTATCACAGTAATTATTATTATTATTATAGACACCAGAACAAGCACCTCCATTACAGCAAAAGCCTCCTGTAGGTAGGAAATATGTCAGTTCTTTACTCAGTACTTTCTTCATTCATTCCCTCAATCACATTTATTGAACATTTACTGTGTACAGAGCACCGTACTAAGCACTTGGGAGAATACAATTCAGCAACAGAGACAATCCCTGCCCACAACAGGCTCACAGTCTAAGCTTCCAGCACAGTTCACTGCACACAGGGGATGCTCAACAAATAATAATCATGGTATTTGTTAAGCGCTTTCTATGTGCCAAGCACTGTTCTAAGCACTGGGGAGATGCAAGGTAACCAGGTTGTCCCACGTGGGGCTCACAGTCTTAGTCCCCATTTAACAGATGAGGTAACTGAGGCACGGAGAAGTTAAGTGACTCGCCCAAGGTCACATAGCTAAGTGGCGGAGCCGGAATTAGAACCCATGACCTCTGACTCCCAAGCCTGGAGGCTCTTGCCACTGAGTCACGCTTCTTCTCTACTGCTACTCTTCTTCTACTACTACCACTCTTAATTCTACTCCAACTTCTGCTACAACTGCATTTTTCTGCCTGAAAAATAATCGATCTGCAAAATACAGGTGAGAAAGGAAGTAAAAAGGACCTTGGTATGTCCATATTGATTGAGGAAAAAAAAAGAAGAGCCCCTCTTTTCCTCATGTGAGCCCCAAAGGGAATTTAAAAAGTGCCACATGAAACTTTTATGAACTAGACTCCTTGTATTCTCCCTTAAGGCCAATCATCCTGAGATTTTCATCTGTCTATAAAGCTGATGAAAAGTCCTCTTTCGGAAGAATCCCATCCCGATCTGTCTAAAGTAAGGGGAATTTATATGAATAAGTTTGCCCAGCTTTCCCAGAACAAATAAAACACCAGGGCTATCTCTGGGATACTGAGAAATAGTTGATTTTATGAGCCTTAACAAAAGTCTTCTTGTAATAGCCTTTCTCTGTTCCATACACTCACAGGTTCAGACCTGAAAGGGATTTTAGATATTTTAGAACTATTTTCAATTCAGATTTAAGCCTAAAATTGCAGCTATGGGCACATGAGGCCCCGTGCCACGTGAGGAGAAGCAGCATGGCGTAGTGCTAGGATTCAGAATGAATGAATGAATAAGTCAGAAGGTCATGGGTTCTAATCTCAAGTCTGCCACTTGTCTGCTGTTATGTTGCCAATTTGTACTTCCCAAGCGCTTAGTACAGTGCTCTGTACATAGTAAGCGCTCAATAAATACGATTGATGATGATGATGATGCTGTGTGACCTTGGCGAAGTCACTTTGCTTCCCTGTGCCTGAGTTCCCCCACCTGTAAAATGGGGGTTGAAACTATCAGCCCGACTTGGGACAAGGACTGTGTCCAACCTGATTTGTTTGTATCCACCCCAGCGCTTAGTACAGTTTATTTATTTATTTTACTTGTATATATCTATTCTATTTATTTTATTTTGTTAGTATGTTTGGTTTTGTTCTCTGTCTCCCCCTCTTAGACTGTGAGCCCACTGTTGGGTAGGGACTGTCTCTATATGTTGCCAACTTGTACTTCCCAAGCGCTTAGTACAGTGCTCCTCAGACAGTAAGCGCTCAATAAATACGACTGATTGATTGATTGAGTGGCACAGAGTAAGTGCTGAACAAATGCCAGAATTATTATTTCAGTTGTCTTTGTGAGTTGGAGAAATGAGAATCGCTAGTAGTAGCAGCAGCAGCAGCAGTAGTTGTAGTAGTAGTAGCAGTACTTATTAAGGAATAAATAATAATAATAGTAATAATAATAATGGAATTTATTAAGCGCTTACTATGTGTAAAGCACTATTCTAAGCTCTGGGGAGGTTACAAGGTGATCAGGTTGTCCCACGGGGGGCTTACAGTCTTCATCCCCATTTTACAGATGAGGGAACTGAGGCCCAGAGAAGTGAAGTGACTTGCCCAAAGTCACACAGCTGACAATTGTCAGAGCCGGGATTTGAACCCATGACCCCTGACTCCAAAGCCAAGGCTCTTTCCACTGAACTAGGCTGCTTCTCTAAGGAAGCAGCATTTCTTAGTGGAAAGAGCCCAGGCTTGGGAGTCAGAGGACATGGGTTCTAATCCTGGCTCCGCCTCTTGTCTGCTGTGTGACCTTGGGCAAGCTACTTTATTATAATGGTATTTATTAAGCACTTACTATGTGCAAAGCACTGTTCTAAACACTGTTCTACTTCACTTCTCTGTGCCTCAGTTACCTCATTTGTAAAATGGGGATTAAAACTGTGAGCCACACGTGGGACAACCTGATTACCTTTCATCTACCCCAGTGGTTAGAACAGTGCTCAGCACATAGTAACCACTTACGAATACAATAATAATAATAATAATAATAATAATAATAATAATAATAATAATAATAATAATGATAAGTGTAGAGAAAGGTACTAAACACTGAGAAACTACATAGCTGGAAATTCAACCCTGTCACTTTCCTGTGAGGAGCCAACTTCTAAAAATTGTGACATTGGGTGGCCTTGGGGAAACAAAAGAGACCTGGGAATCAGAGAGCTGGGTTCTAATCCTAATTATACCATTTACTTGCTGTGTAGTCTCGTAGAAGTCAACAAATAAATGAATGGATCGCTTACATTGTGCAGAACACTGTGTTCTCTGTGCCCCAGTTCCCTTATCTGTAAAATGGGGATTAAGACTGTGAGCCCCCCGTGGGATGACCTGATCACCTTGTAACCTCCCCAGTGCTTAGAACAGCGCTTTGCACATAGTAAGCACTTAATAAATGCTATCATTATTATGACCAGCACCGTGGCTCAGTGGAAAGAGCCGAGGCTTGGGAGTCAGAGGTCATGGGTTCTAATCCCAGCTCCTCCACTTGTCAGCTGTGTGACCATGGGCAAGTCACTTAACTTCTCTGAGCCTCGGTTACCTCATCTGTAAAAGAGGGATGAAGACTGTGAGCCCTATGCGGGACAACCTGATTACCTTGTATCTCCCCCAGTACTTATAACAGTGCTTGGCACATAGTAAACACTTAACAAATGTCTTTATTATTATTATTATTATTATGCAATATGATAGAGTTTGTAGACCAGATCCCTGCTCACAAGTAGTGAACGGTATAGAGGGGAGACAGAAGAAAGAAAAAGGAAGGAAGGAAGGAAGGAGGGAGGGAGGGAGGGAGGGAAGGAAGGAAGGAAGGAAGAAAGGAAGGAAGGAAGGAAGGAAGGAAGGAAGGAAGGAAGGAAGGAAGGAAGGAAGGAATAGAAAAATAAATGAATTACAGATCGAATCCATAGGTGGTGTGGGGCTGGGAGAGAGGTTGAACGAAGGAGCAAGTCAGAGCAGGGCAAAAGGGATGGGGAAGAGAAGAGGGGAGGGTGCAGTCAGGGAAGGCTTCTTGGAGGAGATGTTTCCTCATCTGTAAATCATTCTTTCATTCAATCATATTTATTGAGCGCTTTTTGTGTGCAGAGCACTGTACTAAGCACTTGGGAAGTACAAGTCGGCAACATATAGAGCCAGTCCCTACCCAACAACGGGCTCACAGTCTAGAAGATTAAATTTAATCGCAGATTAAATTTCATTTCTCTCTCTCCCTTAGATGGCCAGCCCCATGACGTTGAGGCAGTTTTTCCCATGTAGTGCTCTGCACATGGTATTTGCTAAGTGCTTACTACGTGTCAGGCACTATGCTAAGCACTGCGGTAGAAAGAAGCTAATCAGGTTCATTCATTCATTCAATCGTATTTATTGAGCGCTTACTGTGTGCAGAGCACTGTACTAAGGGCTTGGGAAATACAAGTCAGGTTACCCTTTTATACTGTGAGCCCACTGTTGGGTAGGGACCATCTCTATATGTTGCCAACTTGTATTTCCCAAGTGCTTAGTACAGTGCTCTGCACACAGTAAGCACTCAGTAAATACGATTGAATGAATGAATACTCCATGTCCCACATGGGGTTTACAGCCTTAATCCCATTTCACAGATGATTTAATTGAGGCCCAGAGAATGAAGTGACTTGCCCAAGGTCACACAGCAAGCAATTGGCAGAACTGGGATTTGAATCCAGGTCTGACTGACTCCCAGGCTTGTGTTTCCCCCGCTAGGCCAGGATGCTTCTCTTACTACATATGATTGATTGATTATATTGTTATTGACTCCAGCACTTAGTACAGTTCTTGGTACATTCTAAACTCCTAACAAATACTGCAGTTATTATTTCTACCAGTATTATCATAATTAGGTGCAGAAGTCTAAGGAGTGATGGATCGGGGATGAGAATTCAGAAAAGCATCACGGCTTAGTGGAAAGAGTATGGGCTTTGGAGTCGGAGGTCATGGGTTCAAATCCCGTCTCCGCCAACTGTCAGCTGTGTGACTTTGGGCCAGGCACTTAACTTCTCTATGCCTCAGTTACCTCATCTGTAAAATGGAGATTAAAACTGTGAGCCCCCCGTGGGACAACCTGATCACCTTGTAACTTCCCCAGTGCTTAGAACAGTGCTTTGCACATAGTCAGCGCGTAACAAATGCCATCATCATTATTATTATTATTATTATTCTTATTAAAGAACCCGGGCCGGAAAGTCAGAGGTCATGGGTTCTAATTCCGGCTCTGCCACTTATCAGCTGTGTGACTTTAGGCAAGTCACTTCACTTTTCTGTGCCTCAGTTATCTCATCTGTAAAATGGGGATGAAGACTGTGAGCTCCACGTGGGACAACCTAATTACCCTATATCTATACCAGCGCTTAGAACAATGCTTGGCACATAGTAAGTGCTTAACAAATACCACCATCATCATCATCATAAAGAAAGGCAGAAAGAAAGACCCAAGGGAGAGACACTATGAAGATAGCACAGTGACTTGCCACAAATATTAGCATCTAGTAAACGCTCAATAAATATGATTGAGTGAATGAATGAATGAATGAATAATAATAATCAATCAATCAATCGTATTTATTGAGCACTTACTGTGCGCAGATCACTGTACTAAGCACTTGGGAAGTACAGAAATACTGCACTCATTAAAAACACTTAGACACTCTAGATTTAGTGAGCTCCTTGCCAGCAGGGACAATGCCTACTAACTCCACTGTACTCTCTCAAGTGCTCAGCTCAGTGCTCTGCACACAATAGGTGGAATTGTATATATATGTTTGTATGTATTTATTATTCTATTTATTTATTTTACTTGTACATATTTATTCTATTTATTTTATTCTGTTAATATATTTTGTTTCGTTCTCTGTCTCCCCCTTCTAGATTGTGAGCCCACTGTTGGATAGGGACAAGTTGCCAACTTGTACTTCCCAAGCGCTTAGTACAGAGCTCTGCACACAGTAAGCGCTCAATAAATACGATTGAATGAATGAATGAATGAATGAATGAATGGAAAGCTCCTTCATCATCATCATCATCATCAATCGTATTTATTGAGCGCTTACTGTGTGCAGAGCACTGTACTAAGTGCTTGGGAAGTACAAATTGGCAACATATAGAGACAGTCCCTACCCAACAGTGGGAAGGGAGTGTGTCTATTTGAAAGAGCATGGCCTAGTGGGAAGAGCACAGGCCGGAGAATAAGAGGGCCTGGGTTCTAATCCCAGCTCTGCCACTTGTCAGCTGTGTGACCTTGGACAAGCCACTTAACTTCTCTGTGCCTCAGTTACCTCATCTGTAAAATGGGGATTAACACTGCGAGCCCCACGTGGGACAACCTGATCACCTTGTATCTACCCCAGTGCTTAGAACAGTGCTTGGCACATAGGAAGTGCTAAACAAATACCATAATTTGTAAAATGGGAATTCAATCCTCCTCCCTCCTACTTAGACTGTGAGCCCCAAGTGGGACAGGGACTGTGTCCAACCTGATTAAACCTGTATCTGCCTTAGTGCTTAGGACAGCGTGTGGCTCATACTGAGTGCTTAACAAATACCATGATAAGAACGTGGCTCAGTGGAGAGAGCCCAGGCTTTGGAGTCAGTATTTACCCCCTCAGCACCGCCGCACTTAGGCACGTATCTCTTATTTCTTTCAGTGTATCTATTCTATTTATTTTATTTTGTTAGTATGTTTAGTTTTGTTCTCTGTCTCCCCCTTTTAGACTGTGAGCCCACTGTTGGGTAGGGACTGTCTCTATATGTTGCCAACTTGTACCTCCCAAGCACTTAGTACAGTGCTCTGCACACAGTAAGCGCTCAATAAATATGATTGATGATGATGATGATGATGATGATGATGACTTCCCCTCCAGATTTTAAGCTCCTGTGGTCAGGCAATTTGTCCACCAACTCTGTTGATTCGTACTCTCCCAAGCACTTAATACAATGCTTCGCACACAGTGAGGGCTCAGTAAATACCACTGAGTGATGGACCGACTGGAAGAGTTTCAGTAAATTCATTAAATCAAATATAAAATAACGGCTGAACACCAAAAGCGTTGCTTGACACCTGCATAGTATTGCAATAACTGTGTGATTAAATAACAAAATTAGCTAACCCAAAGCCAACTGCCTCAAAGCCAGATCCACACAAATGTTTTTAATCAACATCTTGTAGATGGAATGTGTGCCACACGACTTTTTAATAAGGAACATTTTTTTGCCCCTAGCATTCAAATTAGTCCCATCAAGAAAAAACAAAAATCTGGAAGTAAATACTTGTGAATTCTTGATTGCTGAGTGTCGACAGCTGAATGAGGGAAGAGGTACATATATTTCACTCCTCAGTTTCCATCCAAAATTTTCAGAGGAATGATTGTCTCACCTCATTTTCCGTCTTTGGCAGTGCGTAGAATGGATCTGATCATTACTGATTTACGTCCACTATCTTGCTTTTGAGTTGACCAAGTTGTTGGGATATTGTTTTCTCTCAAGCCTGGAAGGAAAAGGAAAGAGAAATTCCAGTTCTCTTCACTCACTGTCCCATTCTTATTATTATCATTATTTTGTCTTATGCCGTCGAGTCGTTCCGCCCCATGGGGACGTCATGGACAAATATTTCCAAGAATGCTCTGCCCTCCATCTGCAATTGTTCCGGTAGTGGATCCACAGAGTTTTCTTGGTTTTCTTAGTTTACCATCGCCTCCGTCCACACTGTCAGTTTGACTCTCCACCCTCGACTCTCTCCTGGGCCGCTGCTGCCCAGCACGGAGGAGTTTTGACTTGTAGCCGATGGCCTGCCACTTACTAGCCACCGGCCAAGCTTGAAATGGACTGGACAGGCCTCAGCTTCACTCTCCCTCCCATAGCTGAGACGGGTAGAGGACTGGAAACTCTCCAAGGGTGACTCTTAGAAGGACTATCACTATTGCAGTATAATAGTTGTGCTACATTGCGGTATAATAACTGTGGTCAAATAATCGTGGTATAATAATGGTGGTATTTGTTAAGTGCTTACTATGAGCCATGGCTTGGCTCATAGAGAGCATTGCATTATGCGCTGGGGAAGGAGAGAAATAGGACTCACGTTATAAGTAGGGGAGGGTGAACAAGGTTGGAATCTCCTTTGTGCAAATGAGAAGGAGAAGATTCCACGAGAACATATACTCGGGCAGCAGGAATAGAAGCAGGAATCACAAAAACAATCAATCAATCAATCGTATTTATTGAGCGCTTACTATGTGCAGAGCACTGTACTAAGCGCTTGGGAAGCACAAATTGGCATCACATAGAGACAGTCCCTACCCAACAGTGGGCTCACAGTCTAAAAGGGGGAGACAGAGAACAGAACCAAACATACCAACAAAATAAAATAAGTAGGATAGAAATGTACAAGTAAAATAAATAAATAAATAGATAAATAGAGTAATAAATATGTACAACCATATATACATATATACAGGTGCTGTGGGGAAGGGAAGGAGGTAAGACGGGGGGATGGAGAGGGGGACGAGGGGGAGAGGAAAGAAGGGGCTCAGTCTGGGAAGGCCTCCTGGAGGAGGTGAGCTCTCAGCAGGGCCTTGAAGGGAGGAAGAGAGCTAGCTTGGCGGATGGGCAGAGGGATTGGGGGCATTCCAGGCCCGGGGGATGACGTGGGCAGGGGGTCGATGGCGGGACAGGCGAGAGCGAGGTACAGTGAGGAGATTAGTGGTGGAGGAGCGGAGGGTGCGGCCTGGGCTGGAGAAGGAGAGAAGGGAGGTGAGGGAGGAGGGGGCCAGGGGATGGACAGCCTTGAAGCCCAGAGTGAGGAGTTTCTGCCTGGTGCGCAGATTGATCGGTAGCCATTGGAGGTTTTTGAGGAGGGGAGTAATATGTCCAGAGCGTTTCTGGACAAAGAACATTCCTTCATACATTCATCATCAGTCGTATTTATTGAGAGCTTACTGTGTGCAGAGCACTGTACTAAGCACTTGGAAAGTACAGTTCAGCGGCAAATAGAGACAATCTCTACCAACAATGGGCTCACAGTCTGGAAGGGGGGAGACAGACAACAAAACAAAAGAAAACAAGCACACCGCCCCCCAGGCCTGGCCGCGGCCCTCACACCGCCCTGGTCCCCTTCCCCTCCCCTGCTGCCCCTCCGGTCCTCTCCCACGGCCCTGGGATGGGCAGAACTCCCCACAGACATGGAGACAGGCTCATCACAACTGCCCGCCAGCCACAAAGCAAGAAATTCCCAGTCCACCTCCCAATCCAATAGATCTCTGTCCCAGAATATTGCAGAAATGCCCTTTTTAATAATAATAATAGTAATAATAATAATGATAATAATGATGGTGTTTGTTAAGCACTTACTATGTGCCAAGGACTGTCCTAAGCACTGGGGTAGATCCAAAGTCATCAGCTTGTCCCCTGTGGGCTCACAGTCTTAATTCCTATTTTACAGATGAGGGAATTGAGACACAGAGAAGTGAAGTGACTTGCCCAAGGTCACACAGCAGAAAAACAGGGGAGCGGGATTAGAACCCATGACCTCTGACTCCCAAGCCCATGATGTTTCCACTAAACCAGGCTACTTATACAAACCAGAAAAATTAGACCATACTGAGAGAAATCCCATAGATAATAATTACTGTTATGATTATTATTATCATTATTATGGCATTTGTTAAGCACTTACCGTGTGCCAAGCACTGTTCTAAGCTCTGGAACAGATGCAAGGCAATCAGGATGGACCCGGTCCATGTCCCTCGTGGGGCTCACCATCTTGATCCCCATTTTACAGGTGAGATCACTGAGGCTCAGGGAATTTAAGTGACTTTCCTTCATTCAGTCATATTTATTGAGCTCTTACTGTGTGCTCACCATCTTGACCCCCATTTTACAGATGAGATCACTGAGGCTCAGAGAAGTTAAGTAACTTTCCTTCATTCAGTCATATTTATTGAGCTCTTACTGTGTGCAGAGCGCTGTACTGAGCTCTTGGGAAGGTACAATAAAGCAATAAAGAGAGACATTCCCTGCCCACAGAGAGCTCACAGACTTGTTCAAGGTCACGTAGAAGAAATGTGGCAGAGCCACGTCCTCTGTCTCCCAGGCTCGGGCTCTTTCCACTGGGCCATGCTGCTTAAAAGGCCAAATAGATCCAACCAAAACTTTCGGGGCCCAAGTCAGATGTAACGATTGAAAAGATTCAGTAGATTAAACCGAATCCGAATGAAAGTCAACGTGCAATCAGTGATTCAATCAGTGATATTTATTGAGTGCTTTCTATGTACAGAACACTGCACTAAACACTTGGAGGAGTCCAGTTCAGCGGAATTAATGGATACATTACCTGCCCATCCTGCAAAGACTCTTAGTAATAATAATAATAATGGAGTTTGTTAAGCGCTTACTATGTGTGAAGCAGTGTTCTAAGCACTGGTGGGAGGATACAAAGTGATCAGGTTGTCCCCTGTGGGGCTCACAGTCTTAATCCCCATTTTACAGATGAGGTCACTGAGGCCCAGGGAAGTGAAGTGACTTGCCCAAAGTCACACAGCTGACAAGTGGCGGAGCCGGGATTAGAACCCATTAGAACCCACAACCTCTGCCTCCCAAGCCCCGGTTCTTTCCACTGAACCACGTTGCTTCTCTAGGTAATTAACAGAATAAATAAGAATTTAGAATCTAACTAAGAAATGTGACATATTGTTGTGGGAGCTGAAAATGTAAGGCTTCTTGACCTTAAACTAAGAAGCTAAAACCCTCTCTCCTGCCTGCTTCCATTTCCTGGAAGCAGCGAAAAACTTCCATTTTGATTTAAGGATTAAGGTTGAAACTTTTCTCAGGACCTGGAACTCTTGCAAATTGGGATTTCAGCTCCCGGGATCCGGGTATTTCCCAAGCGCTTAGTACAGTGCTCTGCACACAGTAAGCGCTCAATAAATACGATTGAATGAATGAATGAATGAGCCTTTTCATCAAGGAAAATCACAGTTGACTGATGGATTTTTCCTTAGCATTATAATGCAGAGAAAAAAGTTAGAACTCTGTCAACAGAAACTTATCTTTGCATCTTTGACCAACGGTAAACTAGGCCTCAAAGACAAATGGTTTTGACTGACTGAGAAGCAACATGCCCTAGGGGAGAGAGGTCAGGGCTGGGAGTCATGGGCCTTCTTGTGGGACTTTGGGCAAGTCATTTCACTCCTCTGGGCCTCAGTTTCCTCATCTGTCTAACAGGGATTGGATACCTGTTCTCCCTCCGAGGAGGAGATGGGCCTTCAATAAGATTTTGAAGTGGGGGAGAGCAATTATCTGTCTGATATGAGGAGGGAGAGAGTTCCAGGCCACAGGTAGGATGTGGGCGAAAGTGCTCAATAAATGGTAATGGTATTTGTTAAGTGCTTACTATGTGCCAGGTACTGTACTAAGCGCTGATGGCACTGACTGATTGACTGATGGGGAATGGGAGAAGGGACGGGGGAAGAGGAAGGAGGTAATTTTAGGATGGAGGGGGCAGGGAGATTGTGCTGTCTTCATTCATTCATTCAATCGTATTTATTAAGCGCTTACTGTGTGCAGAGCACTGTACTAAGTGCTTGGGAAGTCCAAGTTGGCAACATATAGAGACAGTCCCTACCCAACAGCGGGCTCACAGTCTAGAAGGGGGAGACAGACAACAAAACACATTAGGCCGCCTGGCTCAGTGGGAATGTTTCCTTTCGGGTGGATTTTCCCATGTGCTTTAGGACATACAGTGATTCAACTGTATTTATTCATTCAATCGTATTTATTGAGCATTTACTGTGTGCAGAGCACTGTACTAGGCGCTTGTTCTGCTCCTCTGCTCCTCCTCCCCTCCCCATCGCCTCTACTCCCTCCCCCTGCTCTATCCCCTTCTCCACCCCACAGCACTGGTGTATATTTGTACATATTTATTAATCTGTTTATTTTATTAATGATGTGTATAGATCTATAATTCTATTTCTCCATTTTGATGTTACTGATGCTATTGTTCTGTTTTGTTCTCTGTCTCCCCCTTCTAGACTGTGAGCCCATTGTTGGGTAGGGATTGTCTCTATCTGTTGCCAAATTGTACTGTCCAAGCGCTTAGTACAGTGCTGTGCACACAGTAAGCGCTCAATAAATACGATTGATTGATTGATCCAGTGCTTAGAACAGTGCTCTGCACATAGTAAGCGCTTAACAAATGCCATTATTATTATTATTATTATTATTATTATCATCATCATCATCATCATCATTATCATTATTATTATTAATCGACTGGGGTTCTGACAACAATCTGAATTCCCCAGTTCTATTGCCAACTCTCTCCCCTGAGAACCATTTGCAATTATATGTCACAGCATCTTCCTCTTTTTTCCTGTCATGGTTTCTAATTCCGGCTCCGCCACTTGTCTGCCGTGGGACTTTGGGCAGGTCACTTCACTTTTCTGGCCCTCAGTGACCTCATCTGTAAAATGGGGTTTAAGACGATGAGTCCCATGTGAGATAGGGACTGTGTCCAACCTATCTTGTATTTATCCCAGAGCTTAAGATAGTGCTTGCTACGCAGTGAAGCCCCCTCTTAGGGCGGCACACGGAGAGTTTCCAGTCCTCTACCAGTCTCGGCTAAGGGAGGGAGAGTAAAGCAGAGGCCTGTCCAGTCCATTCCCAGCTTTCCCAATGGCTAGCGAGTGGGAGGCCATCGGTTACAAGTCAAATCTCCCCCGTGCAGGGCAGCAGCCTCACGGGAGAGAGGTGAGAGTGGATACTCAAGCTGACTGTGCAGAAGGAAGCAATGGTAAACCACTGCCCAATTTTTCCCTGGAAAACTGGATCCACGACCAGAATGATTGCAGATGGAGAGCGGGACCTTCTGGGAGAGATGTGTCTGTGGTGTCGCTATGGGTCGGAAACAACTCGATGGCATAAGACAAAACAAGACATATTAAATGCTTAAAATAATCACAATTATTATTATTAACCTTAAAAAAAGCATTTAACAAATACTACCACTTGTCTGCTGTATGTCTGGGCTAGTCATCGTCATCATCAATCACATTTATTGAGTGCTTACTATGTGCAGAGCACTGTACTAAGTGCTTGGGAAGTACAAATTGGCAACATATAGAGACAGTCCCTACCCAACAGTGGGCTCACAGTCTAAAAGACTGTCACTTCACTCCTCTGTGACTCAGTTACCTCATGTGCAAAATGGGGATTGAGACTTTATTAACCCTTCATGGGACTAGGGCTGTGTCCAACCTGATTTGCTTGTATCCACCTCAGCACTTCTACCAATCAATCAATCAATCGTATTTATTGAGCGCTTACTGTGTGCAGAGCACTGTACTAAGCACTTGGGAAGTACAAGTTGGCAACATATAGAGACAGTCCCTACCCAACCGTGGGCTCACAGTCTAGAAGGGGGAGACAGAGAACAAAACCAAACATATTAACAAAATAAAATAAATAGAATAGATATGTACAAGTAAAATAAATAAATAGAGTAATAAATATGAACAAACATATATACATATATACAGGTGCTGTGGGGAAGGGAAGGAGGTAAGACGGGAGTTTGGGGGGGGTGAGGGGGAGAGGAAGGAGGGGGCTGTGAGCCCACTGTTGGGTAGGGACTGTCTCTATATGTTGTCAACTTGTACTTCCCAAGCGCTTAGTACAGTGCTCTATACACAGTAAGCGCTCAATAAATACAATTGAATGAATGAATGAATGGTGGAGTAAGCACTTAACAAATACCACAATTATGATTACTATCATAAAAAAGAAGTATTGAACAAATACCATTAAAAAATGCCCCCCACACAGTAAGTGCTCAATAAATATAGCTGAAGGATTGGATAGACTGGATGAAATAGATTACAGATAGATGAACAATAGGGTATATGTGGAATGTCATAACTGCTACTCAGGTGTTTAGTTGAGGAGGGAGTATTCATTCATTCATTCAATCGTATTTATTGAGCGCTTGCTGTGTAATTGAAGTTCATTCATTCATTCATTCATTCAATCTTATTTATTGAGCGCTTATTGTGTGCAGAGCACTGTACTAAGCGCTTGGGAAGTACAAGTTGGCAACATATAGAGATGGTCCTTACCCAACAGTGGGCTCACAGTCTAGAAGGGGGAGACAGACAATAAAACGTGACATATTAACAAAATAAAATAAATAGAATAAATATGTACAAATTAAATAAATAAATAAATAGAGGGGAAATAGAAAGAAGAGCTAGAGATGAGTTGGAGAAAAACCCCTGGAGGAGATGGGATTTCAGGATGGCTTTGATGATGGGAAAAGGGTGACCACCAGGATGTGAAGGGGGAAGGAACTACAGACAGAAGGAAAATGGGGAACAAAGTTTCATTCATTCATTCATTCAATCGTATTTATTGAGCACTTACTGTGTGCAGAGCACTGTACTAAGCGCTTGGGAAGTACAAGTTGGCAACATATGGAGACGGTCCCTACCCAACAACGGGCTCACAGTCACAGACAACAAAACAAAATGTGTAGCCAGGTGTCAAAATCGTCAGAACAAATAGAATTAAAGCTAGATGCACATCGTTAACAAAATAAATAGATTAAGTTACAAGATAAATGAGAAGGAAGTGCCGTGAGTAAATGAATTCCAGAATATGTAAATCAGGATGAAATGGGAGGAGAAAAGTGGATGAGTATGAAGGAGAGAGTTGATTGAGTAGTTTAGGACTAATGGTGACTTTTTTTGTTTGCTGCAGTGAGGACTGAGCAACCAATGGCATTTTTAAAAGAGTGGAGAATCAAAGGTGGAGCAAGGATTCAGAGAAATGTGGACTTGTGATGGGAGATATTTCACACAGGTTGGTCTATAAGAGGCTGATGATAAAGCATTTGAGAAGTCTCTGAACCAGCCCACCCTATTAGATAATAATAATAATAATAACAACAACAACAATAATAATAATGATGATAATAATGATGATGATGATGATAATAACAATAACAATAATAATAATTACAATAATAATAATAATAATAATATTTGTTAAGCACCTAACTTATGGCAGACAAGGTACTAATTGCTTGGGGAGATACAAGCTAATCAGGGTGGACAAAGTCACTGTCCCACTTGGGGCTCACCTTGAGAAGCACCATGGCTCAGTGGAAAGAGCCCGGGCTTTGGACTCAGAAGTCGTGGGTTCAAACCCCCTGCTCCGCCAATTGTCAGCTGTGTGACTTTGGGCAAGTCACTTCACTTCTCTGTACCTCAGTTCCCTCATCTGTAAAATGGGGATTAAGACTGTGAGCCCCCCCATGGGACAACCTGATCACCTTGTAAACTCCCCAGCGCTTAGAACAGTGCTTTGCACCTAGTAAGCGCTTAATAAATGTCATTATTATTCATTATCGAGAAGCAGCGTGGCTCAGTGGAAAGAGCCCGGGCTTCGGAGTCAGAGGTCATGGGTTCAAATCCCAGCTCCGCCAATTGTCAGCTGTGTGACTTTGGGCAAGTCATTTCATTTCTCTGTGCCTCAATTCCCTCATCTGTAAAATGGGGATTAAGACTGTGAGCCCCCCATGGGACAACCTAATCACCTTGTATACCCCCAGTGCTTAGAACAGTGCTTTGCACATAGTAAGCGCTTAACAAATACCATTATTATTATTATCATTATTATTCTAAAATACAGCAACACAGAAATAAAGAATTCTGGGGCAACGGTGGGACACAAGTAGCCCTTTCATTCCTTGAAACTGATTAGAGAGAAGAGTCTATCAGGCTCGTTGAAAATCCCTCAGGCTGGTCGAAATAGCCAGTGTATGTGTGTAATCAAGGGGAAATATAGATCTAGGACCATCCAAAGATGCTTTCAATGCATTACTTTTGCTCAATATCATAATATAATTAAACTCTGACAATTCCTTCCACTTGTAAAATCATATTCAGAAGAGAATAATGGATAACATTACTCATGTCATTTTATCTGATAAATCTTCGGGTTTTTTTTTTCTAAATAATCAAAGATGCGGAACAGAAGGCAACTTACTAAGGCAAGTAAGAGAGAGTAAGGACTCTGAATAAATCAATCATCCAGTGGTATTTATTGATCTCTTACGGTGTGCTGGTTACTGTACTAAGTACATGGGGATATAAGGTATGATAGTTTGTTGACATGATCCCTACCCACAAGGAGCTTACTGTCCAGAGGGGGATACAGACATAGAGAAGCAGCGTAGCTCAGTGGAAAGAGCACGGGCTTCATTCATTCATTCATTCAATCGTATTTATTGAGCGCTTACTGTGTGCAGAGCACTGTACTAAGCGCTTGGGAAGTACAAGTTGGCAACATCTAGAGACGGTCCCTACCCAACAGTGGGCTCACAGTCTAGAAGGGGGAGACAGAGAACAAAACAAAAGATATTAACAAAATAAAATAAATAGAATAAATATGTACAAATAAAATAGAGTAATAAATATGTACAAACATATAAACATATATACAGGTGCTGTGGGGAGGGGAAGGAAGTAAGGCGGAGGGGATGGGGAGGGGGGAAGAGGGGGGAGAGGAAGGGGGGGGCTCAGTCTGGGAAGGCCTCCTGGAGGAGGTGAGCTCTCAGTAGGGCTTTGAAGGGAGGGAGAGAGCTTGGGAGTCAGAGGTCATGAGTTCTAATCCACGCTCTACAACCTGTCAGCTGTGTGACTTTGGGCAAGTCACTTCACTTCTCTGTGCCTCAGTTACCTCATCTGTAAAATGGGGATTAAGACTGTGAGCACCACGTGGGACAACCTGATTACTTTGTATCTATACCAGCACTTAGAACAGGGCTTGGGACATAACACCATCTAGATCGTGAGCCCATTGTTAGGTAGGGATCATCTCTATATGTTGTCGACTTGTACTCCCCAAGTGCTTAGTACAGTGCTCTGCACACAGTAACTGCTCAATAAATACGATTGAATGAATTGAATGAATGAATGAATGTGTGCAGAGCACTGTACTAAGCTCTTGGACAGTACAGTGCAGCAATAAAGAGAGACAATCCCTGCCTCAGCACTTAACAAATACCACAATATTATTGTTATTATTATTTTATTATTATTACTCGTCCCCCTCTCCATCCCTCCCATCTTACCTCCTTCCCTTCCCCACAGCACCTGTATATATGTAGATACGTTTGTATGGATTTATTACTCTATTTATTTATTTATTTTACTTGTACATATCTATTCTATTTATTTTGTTTTGTTAGTATGTTTGGTTTTGTTCTGTCTCCCCCTTTTAGATTGTGAGCCCACTGTCGGGTAGGGACTGTCTCTATATGTTCCCAACTTGTACTTCCCAAGCGCTTAGTACAGTGCTCTGCACACAGTAAGCGCTCAATAAATACGATTGATTGATTGAGTGATTGACTGAATGAATGAATCATCATTATTATTATGATTATTATCATCGTTGTTGTTGCTGGTATTACACTCTCTCACTTAATCATATTTATTGAGCGCTTACTGTGTGTGGAGCACTTCAGTAGTGCTTGGAAAGTACAATTCAACATTAGAGTTGATCATTGCCCGGGCCGGGCTTCTGTTTTCTGTGAGCAGGACAGTGTACTGGACGCTTGGAGAGAAGGGAGAGACATGGGGATTGAAGGTTGAGGGGAGGGGGAGAGATATTAAGCCCTCCAGCTTCCCCCGGGGTGATGGGGGACCCCTCCAACCCCTTCCCAGGCGTGGTCTCCGTGACTCGGTTCTCCCATTCTCCCTCCAATTTAGAGTGTGAAGACAATGTGGGATAGCGACTGTGTCCAACATAATTAACTCGTATCTTCTTGTACCACTGTGAGCACTGAATGTGTCCACCAACCCTTTTGTACCATACTCTCCCAAGCATTTTGTCCAGTTTTCTGCACACAGTAAGCTCTCCATAAATACCACTGATTGATGGATTCATTACTATTAGTCTAGAAACTAAAATGAGAAGCGCATTACACAGATATAGATTCTCATGTGGACAAGCACAGAATTCAATTAGAGATTAAATGGCATAGATGTAACGGAGGTAAAATAGCAAAATAGCATCCCAGTAACAACCCTAAAAAGAGGGGATCTTCATACGGACTGGAGTTTCCTAAAATGGGAAGAAAGCTCCCTGGAAGGGGTGAGATTCCAAGGCTTCCCAGAAGGTGGAAAGGAAGGGATACGTTTGCAGCGTTGAAAGCAAAATCGTAATCAGGGCTCCAAACCAAGGGGAGATTATTGGACTACTTCATTTGCAATCACGAAGTATTCTGAGATTATTATCAGGTAGAACTTGGAATATTTTGTGTCCCAACTCTTTTATATCTTCAGCTTCTTCACTACAAACCTTGATTAGCTATAGAACAGATATTGTGAATGAGTTAGGGCATTCCTCTGGATTTTCCTTTGTTCTGCTGCCGCTGTTGCTGGGTTTTAGCTGGCGTTTAGCATTCACTCACCATTAAAAAAAGAGAATCAGGGGTTTAGAGTGCTATGGATTTAGCGTATTTCTAAAAGGTAAAAGTGTCAGATAAGCCCACCACTTTCCCCATGTCATTGGAAAGCATAGCCAGGGCCCAATTCCGTTTTTACAGCTGTCATTTAAAACCACTCAAACATAATAAAATTTGACATTTTCTATTTTCCTGAACTGCTAGGAGGTGCAATCTTATTATTGTTCACAGGTGATGTCAGTGTTGAACGATAATAAGATTTTAAATTCCTAAATCTAGGCAAAAGTGTTCACGTTCCACTTGGCGTATGTCCCCCAACAGCCTTGTCTTGAAGGAATGGGGGAATTCCCGAGGGCTGTTTCACAACAAAATATTTCTGAAAAGTCAGAGAAAATAGTGTGAACTTTTTATGGGATCTGATAAGAATGGCCATGGGAGGATTACATTTGCATTAAAAAAAACTACATGAGAAGAACAAATCAAATACTATGCGTTTAGGAGGTTTCTATAAAATAGAGTTCACAGCAGCAAAGGTGTTGAGTTCCTTGATGTAATCTCACCCAAGATTACAAGGATAGCCTCATGCTCCAGAGGGAAGGACTGTATTTATTTATATCGATGTCTGTCTCCCTACCTCTAGACTGTAAGCTTGCTATGGGCAGGGAATGTGTCTGTTTATTGTTGTAATAAAAATAATAATAGTGGTATTTGTTAAGCACTTACTATGTGTCAAGCACTGTTCTGAGCTCTTGGGTAACAGCAGATCACTTTAGACGCAGTCCCTGTCCCACATGGGGCTCACAGTCTTCAACCCCATTTTACATAGACGGTAACTGAGGCCCAGAGAAGTGAAGGGGTTGACCAGAGGTGACACAGCAGACAAGTGTCTGCATCAGCCTCCTCTCCGATCTCCCATCCTCCTGTCTCTCCCCACTTCAGTCTATACTTCACGCTGCTGCCCGGATCATCTTTGTGCAGAAACACTCTGGGCATGTTATTCCCCTCCTCAAAAATCTCCAGTGACTACCAGTCAATCTAAGCATCAAGCAAAAACTCCTCACCCTGGGCTTCAAGGCTCGCCCCCTCCTACCTCACCTCGCTTCTCTCCTTCTCCAGCCCAGCCCGCACCCTCCGCTCCTCTGCCGCTAATCTCCTCCCCGTTAGGCCTCGTTCTCGCCTGTCCCGCCATCGACCCCTGGCCCACTTCATCCCCCGGGCCTGGAATGCCCTCCCTCTGCCCATCCGCCAATATAGCTCTCTTCCTTCCTTCAAAGCCCTACTGACAGCTCACCTCCTCCAGGAGGCCTTCCCACATTCAGCCCCCTCCTTCCTCTCCCCCTCCCCATCCCCCCCACCCTACCTCCTTTCCCTCCCCACAGCACCTGTATATACATTTGTACAGATTTATTACTGTATTTATTTTACTTGTACATATTTACTATTCTATTTATTTTATTTGGTTAATATGTTTTATTCTGTTGTCTGTCTCCCCCTTCTTGACTGTGAGCCTGCTGTTGGGTAGGGACCGTCTCTATATGTTGCCAACTTGTACTTCCCAAGCGCTTAGTGCAGTGCTCTGCACACAGTAAGTGCTCAATAAATATGATTGAATGAATGAATAATAATAAAAATAATAATAGTGGCATTTGTTAAGCACTTACTATGTGTCAAGCACTCTTCTGAGCACTGGGATAACAGCAGATCATTTTGGACACAGACCCTCTCCCACATGGGGCTCACAGTCTTCAACCCCATTTTACAGATACGGTAAATGAGGCCCAGATAAGTGAAGGGGTTTACCCAAGGTGACACAACAGACAAGTGGAGGAGCCAGGATTAGAGTGCAGGTCCTTCTGAATCCCGGCCCGTGCTCTAGCCACTAGCCCATGATGCTTCATTGTATTCATTCATTCATTCATTCATTCATTCATTCAATCAATTGTATTTATTCATTCATTCATTCATTCAATTGCATTTATTGAGCACTCACTGTGTGCAGAGCACTGCATTAAGCGCTTGGGAAGTCCAAATCGGCAACATATATAGATGGTCTCTACACAACAATGGGATCACAGTCTAGAAGGGGGAGACAGACAACAAAACAAAACCATTAGATGGGTGTCAGTACCAATTGTACTCTCCCACGTGCTTGATACAGTGCTCTGCACACAGTAATAATAATAATAATAATAATAATAATAATAATAATAATAATAATAACAACTTTTGTTAAGCGCTTACTATGTGCCAAGCACTGCTCTAAGCTCTGGGGGGGATACAAGGCAATCAGGTTGTCCCACATGGGGCTCACAGTCTTAATCCCCACTTTACAGATGAGATAACAGGCCCAGAGAAGTTGTGACTTTCCCAAAGTCACACAGCAGACAAGAGGCAGAGCCAGGATTAGAACCCATGACCTCTGACTCCCAAGCCCGGGCTCTTTGCACTGAGCCACGCTGCTTCTCTAGTAGGCAGTAGGCATTCAATAAATTCTACTGAGTGAAGGAAGAAGCGAGGAGAGCCACTCCATGCTGACCCTCCCTGAGGGAAGTGGAATTAAGGCCTTATCAATCAATCATATTTATTGAGCACTTCCTGTGTGCAGAGCACTGTACTAAGTGCTTGGGAAGTACAAGTTGATATGAGACAGGATTTAATGATGAGGTGATCCGAGGGAAGGGTTGAAAGAAACTGTGGGTCCACATACTTGGAGAAGATCCAGCCATCTTGGAAAATTAGTCCTAAGTGTGCCATGGCCCGCAGGATAAAGGGGAGACTCCTGCTATGATCCTGGATGGGAACAGGGCTGAGGAAGGGATCTGAGAGGGACCCTAGGTGAGGGTTAGGACAGCCGGGGGGAGTCTGGATTCCAGCTGCCTTGACCCTGCAGAAGTGAGGATCCTCTTCCTGAAAGGGAGAAAGGGCATTGAGGGTTTGTTAAAATGCAGGTTTTGAAGAGGGAGAATTGGGAATTGGGAAGAGGAAGAAGCAGGAGAGAAGAAGGAGAAGGACCAGAGGAACGTGAGCCCCAGGGCCCCTATAGGGAAACAATGATAATAATTATGGCATTTGTTAAGAGCCTACTGTATGTCAAACACTGTTCTAAGTCCTGGAGTAGAAATAATAATAATAATAATAATAATAATAATAATAATAATAATAATAATAATAATAGCATTTATTAAGCACTTACTATGTGCAAAGCACTGTTCTAAGCTCTGGGGAGGATGCAAGGTGATCAGATTATCCCATGTGGGGCTCACAGTCTTAATCCCCATTTTACAGATGAGGTCACTGAGAAGTGACTTGCCCAAAGTCCCACAGCTGACAATTGGCAGAGGTGGGATTTGAACCCATGACCTCTGACTCCAAAGCCCGGACTCTTTCCACTGAGCCATGCTGCTTCTGATACAAGGTAATCAGGTGGTCCCACAGGGGGCTCACAGTCTTAATCCCCATTTTACAGATGAGGTAACTGAAGCACAGAGAAGTTAAGTGTTTGTCCAAGGTCACACAGCACTTAATACAGTGCTCTGCACACAGTAAGTGCTCAATAAATATGATTGAATGAATGAATGACAAGTGGCAGAGTCAGGATTAGAACCCGCATCCTCTGACTCCCAAGCATGGGCTCTTTCCACTAAGCCATGCTGCTGCATACCAGCACATGTTGATTGTCTCCCCATTCTAGACTGTGAGCCCATTAGTTAGGGATTGTCTCTATCTTTTGCCGAATTGTACTTTCAAAGTGCTTACTGCACACAGTAAGCGCTCAATAAATACAGTGAATGAATAAATGAATGAATGAATGAATGAATATCAGATCCAGGCAGTTAAGAGCAGTAAGGCATAGCAGATAGACCCCGGGCCAGTGAGTCAGAAGGTTATGGGTTCTAGTCCTGGCTCTGCCACATTTTTGCTGTATGACATGGGGCAAGTCACTTCATTTCCCTGTGCCTCAGTTACCCTAGTGCTTAAATGATGTGAAAATGCTGAAGTGAACTGTAAGCTATTTGAGTGCAGGACACATGACTACCTATTCGATTCTTGCTTGCCAAATCCAACGACTCCTACTGTATCCTAATCCTCCTTAACCTCTCAGCTGCCTTCGACACTGTGGACCAACCCCTTCTCCTCAACACGCTATCCGACCTTGGCTTCACAGACTCCGTCCTCTCCTAGTTCTCCTCTTATCTCTCCAGTCATTCATTCTCAGTCTCTTTTGCAGGCTCCTCCTCCCCCTCCCATCCCCTTACTGTGGGGGTTCCCCAAGGTTCAGTTCTTGGTCCCCTTCTGTTCTCGATCTACACTCACTCCCTTGGTGACCTCATTTGCTCCCACGGCTTCAACTATCATCTCTATGCTGATGACACCCAGATCTCCATCTCTGCCCCTGCTCTCTCCCCCTCTCTCCAGGCTCGCATCTCCTCCTGCCTTCAAGACATCTCCATCTGGATGTCTGCCCGCCACCTAAAACTCAACATATCCAAGACTGAACTCCTTGTCTTCCCTCCCAAACCTTGTCCTCTCCCTGACTTTCCCATCTCTGTTGACGGCACTACCATCCTTCCCGTCTCACAAGCCCGCAACCTTGATATCATTCTCAACTCTGCTCTCTCGTTCACCCCTCACACCCAAGCCATCACCAAAACCTGCCGGTCTCAGCTCCGCAACATTGCCAAGATCTGCCCTTTCCTCTCCATCCAAACCGCTACCCTGCTCGTTCAAGCTCTCATCCTATCCCGTCTGGACTACTGCATCAGCCTTCTCTCTGATCTCCCATCCTCGTGTCTCTCTCCACTTCAATCCATACTTCACGCCGCTGCCCGGATTGTCTTTGTCCAGAAACGCTCTGGGCATATTACTCTCCTCCTCAAAAATCTCCAGTGGCTACCAATCAATCTGCGCATCAGGCAGAAACTCCTCACCCTGGGCTTCAAGGCTGTCCATCCCCTGGCCCCCTCCTACCTCACCTCCCTTCTCTCCTTCTCGGGCCCAGCCCGCACCCTCCGCTCCTCTGCCGCTAATCTCCTCACCGTTAGGCCTCATTCTCGCCTGTCCCGCCATCGACCCCCGGCCCACGTCATCCCCAGGGCCTGGAAAGGCCTCCCTCTGCCCATCCACCAAGCTGGCTCTCTTCCTCCCTCCAAGGCCCTACTGAGAGCTCACCTCCTCCAGGAGGCCTTCCCAGACTGAGCCCCTTCCTTCCACTCCCCGTCGTCCCCCTCTCCATCCCCCCTATCTTACCTCCTTCCCTTCCCCACAGCACCTGTATATATGTATATATATTTGTACATATTTATTACTCTATTTATTTATTTATTTATTTATTTATTTATTTATTTATTTGTTTGTTTATCTTACTTGTACATATCTATTCAATTTATTTTATTTTGTTAGTATCTTTGGTTTTGTTCTCTGTCTCCCCCTTCTAGACTATGAGCCCGCTGTTGGGTAGGGACTGTCTCTATGTGTTGCCGACTTGTACTTCCCAAGCGCTTAGTACAGTGCTCTGCACACAGTATGCCCTCAATAAATGCGATTGATTGATTGATTAACAATAATTAATAATAATTGGGTATTTATTAAGTGCTTACTATGTGCCAGGCAATGTAATAATAATAATAATAATAATAATAATAATAATAATAATAATAATAATAATAATAATAATAATAATATTAGCATTTATTAAGCAGTTACTATGTGCGAAGCACTGTACTAAGCACTGGGGAGGTTACAAGGTGACCAGGTTGTCCCATGGGGGTCTCACAGTCGTAATCCCCATTTTACAGATGAGGCAACTATGGCCCAGAGAAGTGAAGTGACTTGCCCAAAGTCACTCAGCTGACAATTGGTGGAGGTGGGATTTGAACCCGTGACCTCTGACTCCAAAGCCCGAGCTCTTTCCACTGCGCCACACTGCTGAGATGGATTCAAGCAATTCGGGGAAGACACACAACTTGTCCCACGTGGGGCTCATGGTCTTATTCTCTGTTTTAAAGATGGGGTAACTGAGACCCAGGGAAGTGAAGTGACTTGCCCAGTGTCACATGGTAGACAAGTGATAGAGCCACTATTAGAACCCTAGGCCTTAATTCATTCGTTCAATCATATTTATTGAGCACTTACTGTGTGCAGAGCACTGTACTGTGTGCTTGGAAAGTACAATTCAGCAACAGATAGAGACAATCCCTACCCAACAAAAGGCTTCTGACCGGCTAGCTAATTGAAGTTGGAATCGTCCCAATAGTGTTTCATTTCTCTGTTCTTCATTTCCCTTAACTTTGGTAATAGTAATAATAATAATAATAATAATAATAATAATAATGGCATTTGTTATGCTCTTACTATGTTTAAAGCACTGTTCTAAGTTCTGGGGAGGATACAAGGTGATCAGGTTGTCCCACAGGGGGCTCACAATCTTAATCCCCATTTTACAGGTGAGGTAACTGAGACACAGAGAAGTTAAGTGATTGGCCCAAAGTCACACAGATGACATCCCCCACCCCCCCATCCCCCATCCCTCCATCCCCCCGTCTTACCTCCTTCCCTTCCCCACAGCACCTGTATATATGTATGTATGTTTGTACATATTTATTACTCTATTTATTTTACTTGTACGTATCTATTCTATTTATTTTGTTTTGTTAGTATGTTTGGTTTTGTTCTCTGTCTCCCCCTTTTAGACTGTGAGCCCACCGTTGGGTAGGGACTGTCTCTCCATGTTGCCAACTTGGACTTCCCAAGTGCTTAGTACAGTGCTCTGCACACAGTAAGCTCTCAATAAATACGATTGATGATGATGATGACAGGGGACGGAGCTGGGATTTGAACCCATAATCTCTGACTCTCAAACCTGTGTTCTTTCCACTGAGCCATGCTGTTTATCTTTCTACAGAGACACCCTGAGTATGTCACCCCCCTCCTCAGAAATCTCCAGTGGTTGCCCAACAACCTTCATATCAAGCAAAAACTCCTCACTCTCAGCTTCAAGGCTGTCCATCACCTCGTCCCCTCCTACCTCACCTCCCTTCTCTCCTTCTATAGCCCAGCCCTCTCACTCCATTCTTTTAATTCAGTTGTATTTATTGAGCACTTACTGTGTGCAGAGCACTGTACTAAGCGCTTGTTCTTCTGCTGCTATGAGAAGCAGCATAGCCTACATAAAAAGCCCCTATCTGGAAGTAAGCATCTGGATTCTAATTCCTGCTCCACCCCCGATCTGCTCTGTGATCTTGGGTAAGTAACTTCACTTTTCCGGGCCTCAGTTACCTCATCTGTAAAATAGGCATTAAGACTGTGAACCCTATGTGGGACAGGGACTGAGCCCAACCTGATTATCTTGTATCTACCCCAGTGCATAGTACAGTGCCTGGCACATAGCACTTAAGAAATACCTTTAAAAAAAAAAAAGCTGGAGTTCTCCTTAGAAGTAAGTTAAAAGAAGGACTTTTTTTCTAAATTTTCCCCTAAAAGAAGTTGCTACAGAACTTAGTAAGTTCAGCTCTTGCCTATGAAAAAGGCAAGCTACCAACTAGAGTTAAGAAAATCTCTTGCTTATGTCAAGGGCCTAACTCTTTACTGTTCCTATGCATCACATTTATGAAGGCATCATAAACACGTATAATAGAAAAAGGGCAGTTAGCAAAAAATAAAATGGTCCATCCCGTTCTCACTACAGTACAAGTTTATTACTGCAAGGGACCTGTATTATAATTACTACAGGGAGTTAGAGTAGCCATAACTTATTTAAATGTACAAAAACATACTATGGTAGCCAACCTAATAATGTATATCTTTTACGAGCACAATAATTACATTGAAAAATCACAGAAGCACACTTTGGCAAAAGTAGAAAGTAATATACATTCTGAGCTTCTAAGGGCCTTGTATTTTTCCAGTGAACTACAAGTGCTAAAATGTAGCAAATGCACTCACCAACTATGCCTAAGAGAATTGAAATGCAGACAACACAGAAAAGATCCTCATTTTGAATAAAGATCAACCCACTCCTTCCTCCAATTTTGGGGTATAAATCACGAATAGAAAAAAAAAATTCCATGTGGCTTTGAAGACACACACACACATACACACACACACACACACACACACACTGCTTAGCACATAGTAAGCACTTAACAAATACCATAATTACTATTATTATTACCAACACACAAACACACCCCTCTCTCTTCTGCATCATCCTGACTTTCTCCCTTCTTTTATCACCGCCTCCCATTCCCACAGCACTTACGTATATATCTGTCATTTATTTATTGATTTTCATGTCCACCTCCCCCTCTGGACAGTAAGCTCATCATGAGAAGAGAATATGTCTGCTTTATTATTGTATTAGACTGTCCCAAGTGTTCTGCACACAGTCAGAACCCAATAAATACAACTGAATGAATGAATGAATGAATGAATGAAGAAGCAGAACGAACTGAAGAAAATAGTTGGTCTTCCATAGAAAAACAGCTTTTTGGGGGTATTTCTTTCTGTGCGATATGTTGATGGCACTGAGCTTTTTAGTCAGGAGCAATATAAGCCTTTACCGCATTTCTGAGAGTACAGTGTGTTTCATCCCAACTTCCAGGATGGAGATTAATTGAAGGAATGGCAGGTATCCCAAGAGAGGAAGAAGGGAGATTTGGATGTGGAGGGAAGGGAGAGCAGAGAATAAGGGAGTTATGAAGCTAGTGGGAGGGGGAGATGCAGGGGGATACAGAGACTCTCTGCTGATGCTTATCTCTCTCTGTAATTAATAATAATAATGGAGAAGCAGTGTGGCTCAGTGGAAAGAGCACAGGCTTTGGAGTCAGAGGTCATGGGTTGAAATCTCAGCTTCGCCAATTGTCAGCTGTGTGACTTTGGGCAAGTCACTTAACTTCTTTGGGCCTCAGTTAACTCATCTGTAAAATGGGGATTAAGGCTGTGAGCCCCCCCGTGGGACAACCTGATCGCCTTGCAACCTCCCCCACACTGAGAACAGTGCTTTGCATATAGTAAGTGCTTAATAAATGCCATTAAAAATAATATTACAGTATTTGTTTAGCACTTACTAGGTACAAAGAGCTGGAGCAGATACAAGGTAATCAGGTTGGACGCAGTCCCTGTCCCACATAGGGCTCACAGTCCTTAATCCCCATTTTACAGATGAAGTAACTGAGGCACAGAAAAGTGAAGTGACTTGCCCAAGTTTAGATATCAGACGTGTTCCAGGATTAGAACTTGTATCCTCTGATTCCAGGCCTCTGCTGTTTCCACTAGGCCATGCTAAGCACTCTCTCTCTCTCCTTCTCCCTTTCTCTCTCTCTCTGTCTATCACTTTCTCTCTCTCAGGCCTCACACAAACCTGGAAACTGGGGCGATTTTGGTGGGGTGGCGGTGCAATCAATCAATCAATCAATCAATCGTATTTATTGAACGCTTACTGTGTGCAGAACACTGTATTAAGCACTTGGGAAGTACAAGTTGGCAACATATAGAGACAGTCCCTACCCAACAGTGGGCTCACAGTCTAGAAGGGGGAGACAGAGAACAAAACCAAACATACTAACAAAATAAAATAAATAGAATAGATATGTACAAGTAAAATAAATAAATAAATAAATAGAGTAATAAATATGTACAAATATATACATATATACAGGTGCTGTGGGGAAGGGAAGGAGGTAAGATGGGGGGATGGAGAGGGGGACGAGGGAGAGATGCAGGGTGGAAGGGGGAGCTTTGGATCCTGGTTCTTTGGGATGAAGACAGTGAGCCCCACTCATTCATTCAGTGGTATTAATTGAGCGCTTACTGTGTGCAGAGCACTGTACTAAGCACTTGGAAAGTACAATTCGGCAACAAAGAGAGACAATCGCTGACCACACCGGGCTCACAGTCTAGAAGGGGGAAGACAGACATCAAAACAAGTAAACAGGCATCAGTATAATTTTGGACAGGGGCTGTGTCCCACCTGATTAACTTAAATCTACACCCAGTGCATAGTACAGTGTGCTGTGCTGGCACGTAGTGAGGGCTTAACGAGTCTTTTCTTGTCTGATGCTGTCAAGTCATCTTTCCCAGGACACCACACTCACCATCTACAATCGCCCTGGTAGTGAATCCATAGAGTTCACTTGGGAAAAATCGGGCAGTGGTTGACTATTGCGTTCTTCCAGGCATTCAACTTGAGTCTCCACTCTTGACTCTCTCCCTGCCGCTGCTGCCCAGCACGGGGGAGATTTGACTTGTAGCCAATGGCCTGCCACTCGCTAGCCACTGGCCAACTCGGAATGGACTGGACAGTCCTCTGCTTCACTCTCCCTCCCATAGCCGAGACTGGTAGAGGACTGGAAATGCCACCCTGAGAGGGGGTTTAAGGAGCACCATAAAAAAACCCAAAAAGTTTATAAGGAGGGGGTGCTGGGAGTGAAAATATGTGGCTAGGAAAGGGAGTAGGGTTGGCTAATAGTTGCTCTAGATGTGCTCTGACAGAGAAGGGGGGAGAGGGACAAGGCAATCAATCAATCAATTAATCAATGGCATTGATTGAATGCTCACTGTTTGCACAGCACTGTACTAAGCCTTTCCAATAGAGCACCTCAGGATCATAGTTGTCCTGGGGTGGCCAACTGGGATTGCTATGTGGTCCAGTGAGAGCAGAGGAACAGGGAAGGAAATCCAAGTGGCAATGCTACCCTTTTATCTGAAGCAAGCCCATGACCTAAGGGAAGGCGCCCACGATGGAGTCATAAGACCTGAGCTCATTGTGCACAGGGAATGTCACTGTTTATTAATAATAATAGTAATAATGATGCTATTAGTTCAGCACAAACTATGTGCCAGGCACTGTGATAATAATAAAATAATAATAATGATAATAATAATAATAATAATAATAATAATAATAATAACTTTTATTAAGCACTTACTATGTGCAAAACACTGTTCTAAGCACTGGGGAGGTTACAAAGTGATCAGATTGTCCCATGGAGGGCTCACAGTCTTCATCCCCAATTTACAGATGATGTAACTGAAGCCCAGAAAAGTGAAGTGACTTGCCCAAAGTCACACAGCTAATTGGTGGAGTCGAGATTTGAACCCATGATGTCTGACTCCAAAGCCCAGACTCTTTCCACTGAGCCACGCTGCTTCTCTGTACTTGTACTAAGCTCTGGGATGGATACAGTCTTCTAGACTGTGAGCCCACTGTTGGGTAGGGACCGTCTCTGTATGTTGCCAACTTGTACTTCCCAAGCGCTTAGTACAGTGTTCTGCACACAGTAAGCTCTCAATAAATATGATTGAATGAATACAAGCAAATTGGGTTCGACACAGTCCCTGTCCCATGTGGGGCTCATAGTCTCAATCCCCATTTTACAGAGATGGGTTAACAAAGACCCAGAGATGTAAAGTGACTTGCCCAAGGCCACACAGCAGACAAGTGTATGGGATTAGAACCCATGAACCTCTGACTCCCGGGCCCATGCTCTATCCACTATGCCATGCTGATTATTATTACACCGTTACATTATTATATTAGAAAAGCAACATGGCGCAGTGGAAAGAGCCCGGGCTTTGGAGTCAGACATCATGGGTTCAAATCCCGGCTCTGTCAATTGTCAGCTCTGTGACTTTGGGCAAGTCACTTAACTTCTCTGTGCCTCAGTTCCCTCATCTGTCAAATGGGGATCAAGACTGTGAGCCCCACGCGGGACAACCTGATCACCTTGTATCCTCCCAGGGCTTAGAACAGTGCTTTGCACATAGTAAGCACTTAACAAATACCATCATTATTATTACATTGTACTTTCCCAAGCTCTTAGAACAGTGCTCTGCACCCAGTAAGCGCTCAATAAACATGATCAAATGAATGAATGCTCTGCACCCTGTAAGCGCTTAACAAATACGATTGAATGAATGAATGAATCTGGCCTCCAGCAATTAATTAAACTTCTCTGTGCCTCAGTTTAGACTGCAAGCTCACTGTGAGCAGGGAATGTGTTTGTTACAGCATGGCTTAATGGAAATAACACGGACTTTCCTCTATTGCTAACCTTTTCACTGTACCTCCATCTCATCTATCTCGCCTCTGACGTCTTGCCCACATCCTACCTCTGGCCTGGAATGCCCTCCCTCCTCATATCAGACAGATCCCACTGTTGGGTAGGGACTGTCTCTATATGTTGCCAATTTGTACTTCCCAAGCACTTAGTACAGTGCTCTGCACACAGTAAGCGCTCAATAAATATGATTGATGATGATCATTGCTCTCCCCCACTTCAAAGCCTTATTGAAGGCCCATCTCCTCCAAGGGGCCTCTCCTCTTCTCCCACTCCCTTCTGTGCTGCTCTTATTTGCTCCTTCATTCCTTCACTCATTCATTCAATCGTATTTATTGAGCGCTTACTGTGTCCAGAGCACTGTATTAAGCGCTTGGGAGGTACAAGTTGAATCCAAACTCTATGCCCACGAGCTCTCAGAAGTGGCCCGGACTCTCTTAAAAATGTAGTCCAAACTTACAACATCACTTAGCATCTTGAAAAATCTCTCAGATGAGCAACTTGAGAAAAACACATACTTTCCTGACAATAATGAGCTTTACTGAGAGGTTTCTATGTGGGGTTTTTTTACCATTTGTGCATTGCACAAGCCATCACAAATGTGCTTTCATTTTCCCCACTATATGTATGAACTGTTCCCTTGTTAGAGTCAACACATCTGATACCACATTACAGAGTGTTTAGTCTTGCCCCAGCTGGTAAGTCTTTTGGGTGTAGCATGTACCGTACAGAACCCCTCTCAGTTATCCTAGGATGTCTGACTGATATAGACTGTATTTTGCGCTTGCACTGAACGGGCTCCTTCCTCTCATCCCCACAACACATATGCATTTATTTCTTCATTTATCTGTTTATTTATCTATGTATATTAATGTCTGTCTCCCCCTCTAGACTGTGAGCTCTCTGTGGGCAGGAATGTGTCTGTTGTTATGTTGTACTCTCTTAGAACAGTGCTTTGTACACTGCAATGAATACGACTGAATGAATGAAGTTCTATGACTTGTCCAAAGTCACACCACAGAGAAGTGGCTGAGCCAGGATTAGAACCCAGGTCTTCTAATTCCCAGGCCTGTGCTCTAACCACTATCCCATGCTAGCATTCATCCGGTTAATGGCACTAGTTTGGGGTTTGGGGGAGCGGTGCGTAGGGGGACTCGTGGGAAAATGGAAATCAATTTGGAAGGCTTTTGGTGGTGGTTCCTTGGAGTTGGCAAGGGTTGTTGTGGGTGAAGCAGGGAATTCTGAGATGAGGACTGTTCCCAGATGAATGATCAGAGGGCCATTATGAACCAAACATTTTTCCTCTCCCACCTTGGCTACTGCATCAGCCTTCTTGCTGTCCCTCCTGCCACCTGTTTCTCCCCACTCCAGTCCATGCTTCACTCTGCTGCCCAGATAATAATAATAATAATAATTAATAATAATAATGATAGCATTTATTAAGCACTTACTATGTGCAAAGCACTGTTCTAAGCACTGGGGAGGTTACGAGGTGATCAGATTGTCCCACGGGGGGCTCACAGTCTTCATCCCCATTTAACAGATGAGGGAACTGAGGTCCAGAGAAGTTAAGTGACTTGCCCAACATCACACAGCTGACAATTGGCAGAGCTGGGATTTGAACCCATGACTTCTGACTCCAAAGCCCGGGCTCTTTCCACTGAGCCTTGCTGCTTCTCCACGCAGATCACCTTTCTACAAAAATCTTCGGTCCACATTTCCCCACTCCTCAAGAAACTCCAGTGCTGTCCAGCCACCTCTGCATCAAGCAGAAACTCCTCATTATCAGCTTTAAAGAGAAGCAGTGTAGCTCAGTGGAAAGAGCACAGGCTGTAGAGTCAGAGGTCATGGGTTCAAATCCCGGCTCCGCCAATTGTCAGCTGTGTGACTTTGAGCAAGTCACTTCACTTCTCTCTGCCTCAGTTACCTCACCTGTAAAATGGGGATTAAGACTGCAAGCCTCCTGTGGGACAACCTGATCACCTTGTAACCTCCCCAGTGCTTAGAACAGTGCTTTGCACATAGTAAGCGCTTAATAAATGCTATTATTATTATTATTATTATTATTATTATTATTATTATTATTATTATTATCATCATCATCATCATCATCATCATCATCATCATCATCATCATTATTATTATTATTATTATTATTATTTAAACAACTCAATCACTTTGCTCCCTCCTACTTTCCATGATGATTTTCTACTACAACCCAGTATACACACTTGGATCCCCTAATTCCAACCTACTCACTGTACCCTGAGCTTGTCAGTCTGGATACTGATCCCTTGGCCATGTCCAGCCTTTTCCCCATTCATATTTGACAGACCACAACTCTCCTCCCCTTCAGTGTCTCATTAAAATCGCTTTTTCCCTAAGAGACTTTAACTAAGCTCTCATTTCCCCTACTCCTTCTCCCTTCTGAGTCACCCTTGGACTTGTTTCTGTAGAGTTTAAGCACTTGAAATTCACCCCACTCGTACTTGCAATATATTTTAATATCTTTCTCCCCACCTCGACTTTAAGCTCACTGTGGGCAGGTAACATGCCTACCAAGTATAGCAGCATGGCTTACTGGAAAGAGCCCAGGCTTGGGAGTCAGAGGTCATGGGTCCTTATCCCGGCCCTGCCGCTTGTCAGCTGACATTGGGCAAGTCACTTCACTTCTCTGTGCCTCAGTTAACTCATCTGTAAAATGGGGATTAAGATTGTGAGCCCCATGTGGGACAACCTGATCACATTGTATCTCCCCCAGCACTTAGAACAGTGCTTTGCACATAGTAAGCACTTAACAAATAGCATCGTTATTATTATTATTAAGTATATTATATTATACTCTCTGAAGTGCTTAGTACAGTGCTCACCTCCCAGCAAGCGCTCAATCAATAGCACTGATTGACAATAAGCAACGTCGACTATCAAATCAGAGAACGTTCTGACTCAATCTAAATATATCAAAGTTCCCATGAAGCTCATCTCTAATTGACTCAGTGCAAAATTCTGGGTCATTTTGGTAACAATGGGAAATCTGATTTTAGGTCAATCAGTCGATACAAAGTATTCATAGAGTTTTTACTGGGTTCCATACTACGTGCTTGAGAGTTAGTAGATATAATAATAATGATGGCATTTATTAAGTGCTTACTATGTGCAAAGCACTGCTCCAAACGCTGGGGTGGCTACAAGGTAATTAGGTTGTCCCACGGGGGGCTCACAGTTTTAATCCCCATTTTTACAGATGAGGTAACTGAGGCACAGAGAAGTGAAGTGACTTGCCCAAAGTCACACAGCTGACAAGTGGCGGAGCTGGGATTTGAACCCATGACCTCTGACTCCAAAGCCCGGGCTCTTTCCACTGAGCCACACTGCTTCTCCCTGCCCTCTAGGAGCTTATAATTTAATGGACCCCACTCCTCTATTCTTATTTATTTATGACATTTCTTAAGTGCTTACTAATTACAAGACGTTGTACCAAGTGCAGCACTTAGAACAGTGCCCAGTGCTTAGAATCAATCAATCAATCAATCAATCGTATTTATTGAGCACTTACTGTGTGCAGAGAACAGTGCTTGGCACATAGTAAGTGCTTAACAAATACCATTATCATTATCATACAAGCTCAGCAGGTTGGACACAGTCCCTATCCCACATAGGGCTCACAATCTAAATCCCCGTGTTTTACAGATGAGGTAACCTGAGGCCTAGAGAAGTGAAGTGACTTGCCCAAGGTCATACAGCAGAGCCAGAACTAGAACCCAGGTCCTTCTGACTCTCAGGCCAGTGCTCTATCCTCTAGGCTATGCTGCTTCTCACTTGTAGCGTGTTTCCTATAGGGGAAGAAAAGTAACCAGAGGCAGAGACGCCGGTTTAGTTCTTAAATAAAATCCTCCCTTATCTGTTGTTTAGGTGATAAAACCCAGTGAAATTCCTCTAGGGAGAAAGCTATAAAAGTCTCAAAGCTGTGGAACACAGAACACAGTGTGTTGTCTCGAAGAGATTTAGCCAATGATAATGCAAAGCACATAAAGATATAAAGAAAGATTGGAGAAAACAAAGCATTGCTCTCGGCCTGAGAAGTTATCAAGTGCTCTGAGCCCAGGGACAGATCGCCGGGCCAGCGGGTGGAGGTGGGGTGGGGGAGTATCTGTTTTCTCTGCTTCCTTGTAGAAATACATCAGCATGTGCTGAGCAGTGTATTAAGATAAAAAAAGGTTGGCCAGAATTCCATTCGGCATTTAAATCAAGGCAAAGAGCAAGTTTAAACCAGGTGAATGAAATGAAAGTGGAACCTGTCCTTGGAGAAGGAATGGAGGGAATGTGTTTGATTGAAAATCACTGCGCTGCTGATTTGATCACCATATATTGCGCCTTATGGAATATACGATGCACCTTCTCCATGTCGAATATGAAGGGCTTCCACTTCCCTTTCTTCGCTTCATCAAGCCTCATTTCTAGACAGCCTCGCTGGTCTCTGGGTTAATTTCCACGGCAAATCAAATTTTGCTCTTGGCACCTTCCGCTATTTCAAAATCATGTTCCTGTCTCAGGAATTAGGGGTGTGTGGATGTTACATGGAGCAAACGTTTGCAGTGACTCCCTCACCCTCAATTCATGGAAGCTGAGTTCTGTGTGTGGCACACCTAGTGAGTACCTTATTCCCGCATCACCACTAGAAAAGCACATGTAGCTGCCGCCTTCCCGCTCACCATCGAGGGTCCCTGTTCGCGGCATGCCCCGCGAGCCAGGAAGAAAAGCTGCTTCCACCTGCCCTTGGACCCCTCCATCCTCTGGTAGAGAAGCACAGTGTAATCACCACCTTCCTTCTTGTCTGCTGTGCGTGACCTTGGGCAAATCTCTTAACTTCTCTGGGCCTCAGTCATCTCAACTGTAAAGTGGGGAATAAGACTTTGAGCCCCATGTGGAACAGGGACTGTATCCAACCTGATTAACTTGTATCTATCCCAGTGCTTGGCACACAGTAAGCCTTTAACAAGTACCATAATCATGATTATTACTATTCATTATTATAATTATTATCAGAGCAAAGTCTCTGGGCTCAGGCATAGTGAAAATTTCATTCATTCATTCAATTTTATTTATTGAGTGCTTACTGTGGGCCGAGCACTGTACTAAGCGCTTGAGAAGTACAAGTTGCCAACATATAGAGATGGTCCCTACCCAACAATGGACTCACGGTCTAGAAGAGGGAGACAGACAACAAAACAAAGCATATGGACAGGTGTCAAGTCACCAGAATAAAGAGAGATAAAGCTAGATGCCCATCATTAACAAAATAAATGGAATAGTAAATATGTACGAGTAAAATAAATAGAGTAATTAATCTGTACAAACATATATACAGGTGCTGTGGGGAGGGGAAAGAGGTAGGGCTGGGGGATGGGGAAGAAAAGAGGCCAAAGGGAGGGAATATAGTGGATACCAGTGGTCAAGAGTGTCTGTTTGATGCAGAGAGGGATGAACGACAAGTGGAGGTTTTAGAGGAGTGGGTGGATGTCGGCAGAACAATGTTTGAGAAAAGAAAATTTCTGGACAAGACAGTGAAATATAAAATCAATCAATCATATTTATTGAGCGCTTACTGTGTGCAGAGCACTGTACTAAGTGCTTGGGAAGTACAAGTTGGCAACATATAGAGATAGTCCCTACCCAACAGTGGGCTCACAGTCTAAAAGGGAGTGGGGTGAGGCTGGAGGCAGGGAGGTCAGTGAGGAGGCTGATGCAGCAGTCAACTGGGGTTGCCACAACCCTCTGAACCAGCGTCGTGGCCGATTTTATGAAAAGGAAGTAACAGACTGTGGAGGAAGAATCCACAGAAGTTTGTGACAGACAAGATCTGTGAATTTAAAGAGAGGGAGGAATCAAGGGTAATGTTGGTTAATAATAATGATGATAATAATAATAATAATAATAATAATAATAATAATAGCATTTATGAAGTGCTTAGTATGTGCAAAGCACTGTTCTAAGTGCTGGAGAGGTTACAAGGTAATCAGGTTGTCCCATGGGGTGCTCACAGTCTTCATCCCCATTTTCCAGATGAGGTAACTGAGGCACAGAGAAGTGAAGTGACTTGCCCAAAGTCACAAAGCTGACAATTGGCAGAGTCAGGATTTGAACCCATGACCTCTGACTCCAAAGCCCGGGCTCTTTTCCACTGAGCCACGCTGCTTCTCTTGTTGTGAAGTTACGATGGTTGTTATGAAGTGACCTGTTCGAGGTCACACAGTAGACAAGTGATGGAGCCTGGATAGGAAGCCCTGTTCTATCTACCAGGCCACGCTGCTTCTCTTGATCCAGAGACCCATGTTATGTTCTCATTTTCCCTTGTGAACACTTGCTCCTTCTCTGAAGCAGAACTAAATCTCAAAAGACACAAAAGCCAATAGAGAGGACATATAACTCCTCTTCATAAAATTATATTTGTTCAGGCCTTTCTCCTCAGAGCTGCTAAATTGGACACTTTAACCATGGTGCCTCATGACCATTAATCTGAAGTGCCGAACACAACGCCATTAAATATTTATGTTTATTTACAAACGCTTGAAACCTGAGTCGAAGTGGAAAACGATGACATTTTTGCTAGGTATTTGTCCAGATGTGGGTTTCTGCTTTCAGCTAAGAAGCAGAGCAGTCACACTTATTGATGCTATTTTTCTTTTTTCTTTTTAAATAAGAGCCAAGGAGCACAGTGTTTGTTTCAGTCTGCGAAGAATCATGGAAACCAGATCGCCTACACAGTTTAAACTCATTCTGGCCATTGGATTCTATAACCAAGAAGCAGCTTGGCATAGTGGATAGAGCCTGGGTTTGGGAGTCAGAAGGTCATGTATTCTAATCCCGGCTCTGACACTTGTCTGCTGTGTGACCTTGGGCAAGTCATTTCACTTCTCTGGGCCTCTGTTCCCTCATCTGTAAAATGGGGATTAAGGCTGTTGGAGCCCCATGTTGTACAGGGACTGTGTCCAACTTGATTTGCCTGTATCCACCCCAGTGTTTAGTACAGTGCCTGGCACATAGTAAGTGCTTATCCAAGCCCCTGCTCTGTCACTGACTGGCTTTGTGCCCCGAAGCAAATGACTTGATGATAATAATAATAATAATAATAATAATAATAATAATAATAATAATAATAATAATAATAATAATAATAACATCTGTTAATCGCTTACTATGTACAAAACACTGTTCTAAACGTTGGGGAGGATACAGGGTGATTAGGCTGTCTCACATGGGGCTCATAGTCTTAGTCGCTTCAGCGCTTAGAACAGTGCTTTGCATGTAGTAAGCGCTTAATAAATGCCATTATTATTATTATTATTATTATTATTATTATTATTAATCCCCATTTTACAGAGGAGGGAACTGAGACCCAGAGAAGTTAAATGACTTGCCCAATGTCACACAGCTGTCAAGCGGTGGAGCCGGTATTAGAACCCATGACCTCTGACTCCCAAGCCCGTGCTCTTTCCACTGAGACACGCTGCTTCTCTGCTGCTTTTGAAAACCATCAGAAGTCCAGCTGCTTGAAAATGGGGCCTACTGAGATTTATAAAAGGAATCCCCAAATGGCCATTTCCTTAATTTTTTTTTTCTCTCATGAAAAAAACAGTGTCTAATTGGGGGAGTCTCAAGTTTGACTCGACCTTATTCTTGAAAATGAGGAGAATGAGTTTCCAGAAAAGAGGTTGAACTACCTCCTTCTGGTTTTCTATTCCCCTCCCATTTGGCGGGTCAGAGTAGTCTTCTTTAAATCTAACCAAAACTCTCTTCTACTGCAATTTAAACCTCATTCCTCCCATTCCCTTCTCAGTAACAGTTCATAATCCTCCTCTTTCTCATTAGTAATAGTCCTGCGTACACTTGAAGCCCATTACCGCACAAGCTGGAGTTTGTCTTTCTCTGACAATTCCTTTCTTGAAAGAACCTTCTTTCCATTCCTTTGTTTTCATTTCTCTCACCTGAGCCAGCTGTCTTCTCCCTCTCTTCAAATCATCCAGATTTTTTATACCTGCCGGGCATGACCCGGGGTGAGGGATCATATTTGGAATTAGCTGGGCAGCTCACTGCTCTTTTTGGCCTCAAATTTAGGCAGAGTCCATAGAGGTAGACGGGAGATGAATATCATTAACATATGCCCTTTCCCGTTCACTGTGGACAAAACAAAGCTGAGCCAAATTTGTTAGGAAACCATTCAGAGGCAAATGACACCATCAGCAAATGTAGGCTCTGGCTGCTTCTCAACACATTTAGCTAAAATAGTTATAGGCAGGGAATGTGTCTGCTAATTCTGTTTTATTACAAACACCCAAGGGCTTAGTACAGTGCTCCATACAGAATAAGTGCTCACCCACTGTCTTCTAGACTGTGAGCCCACTGTTGGGTAGGGACCGTCTCTATATGTTGCCAACTTGTACTTCCCAAGCGCTTAGTACAGTGTTCTGCACACAGTAAGCGCTCAATAAATACAACTGAATTGAATTGAATAAATACGAATGTTTGATTGAATGATATATCAACTTGCTTCTAGGACATCTTCCTGTGGGTTTCCCATCAACACCTCAAATCCAATATGGCTCAGAGTAATAATAATTGTGGCATTTGGGGAAGCAGCTTGGCTTAGTGGATAGAGCATGGGCCTAGGAATCAGAAGGACCTGGGTTACTAATCCCAGCTCCACCAATCAATCAATCAATCGTATTTATTGAGCGCTTACTGTATGTAGAGCACTGTACTAAGCGCTTGGGAAGTACAAGTTGGCAACATATAGAGATGGTCCCTACCCAACAGTGGGCTCACAGTCTAGAAGGTGGGCTCACAGTCTACTTGTCAGCTGTGTGAACTTGGGCAAGTCATTTCACTTCTCTGGGCCTCAGTTCCCTCATCTGTCAAATGGGGATTAAGCGTGTGAGCCCCAATTGGGACAAGGGACTATCCAACCTGAAGCAACATGGCTCAGTGGAAAGAGCACGGGCTTTGGAGTCAGTGGTCATGGGTTCAAATCCCGGCTCCGCCAATTGTCAGCTGTGTGACTTTGGGCAAGTCACTTAACTCCTCTGTGCCTCAGTTACCTCATCTGTAAAATGGGGATTGACTGTGAGCCCCCTGTGGGACAACCTGATCACCTTGTAACCTCCCCAGTGCTTAGAACAGTGCTTTGCACATAGTAAGTGCTTAATTAATGCCATCATCATCATCATCATCATTATGACCTTGTATCTACCCCAGGACTTAGAACAGTGCTTGACATATAGTAAGCACTTAACAAGTACCATAATTATTAATTATTATTTATTAAACCCTCACTATCGTAAGTGCTAAGGTAGATATAAGGCTAATCAGATGCGGTCTATTTTAGCCCCATTTAAGAAATGAAGAATCTGGCACCTAGAGGAGTCAAGTGACTTGCCCAAAGTCTCTTGGACAGACTAGGGAGGACCTGGGATTTGAATCCAGTTCTTCTGACTCCCAATCCCATGCTCTTTCCATTGGAGAAGCAGCATGGTTTAGTGGAAAGAGCCTGGGCTTGAGAGTCAGAGGTCAGTGGGTTCTAATCCCAGCTCCGCCACTCATCAGCTGTGTGACTTTGGGCAAGTCACTTCACTTCTCTGGGCCTCAGTTACCTCATCTGGAAAATGGGAAATAAGACTGTGAGCCCACGTGGGACAACCTGATGACCTTCTATCTACCCCAGTGCTTAGAATGGTGCTCAACACATAGTAAGCACTTAACAAATAGCAACATTATCATTATTATTATTAGGCCAGGCTGAATAACGAAAATGATAATGCAGGAGCATTGATTGGTTTGATTTTAATCGCTGATTATTCTCTCTGCATATGTTAGCATGCTGATGTGAATGACCAATGCAATGCTTGCATCTATCCCAATGCGTAGAACAGCGTTTGACACATAGAAATCGCTTAACAAACACCATTAAAAGAAAAAGGCAGGTCGAGAGGAGCAGGGGGAGGAGAGGAAATAAGAGGTGGAGAAAATAAAGCTAAATAAACCCCAAACCAGATCATCAGCCTCTGAATAGCTAAGGCTTGATTGTGTGTTTACTTCTGCCTTTCGAAGTGTACCTAAATTACTATCTGTTTTGAACAAACTTATCCAATAAATCATGATCATATTGCAACAATACGTTTGATTAAAAAGGAATTCTAGAACTGAAAAACATCATCATGATTCATTTTATATTAAGCATCCTGTCATTCAAGTCACCACGCTGAGGTGACTGGGAGAAAGCCTGGGGGAGAATCAGAATATCAAAGATGTTTTGATTTGTTCTTTTTCACTCAACTTCGCTGTGCCTCAGTTACCTCATCTGCAAAATGGGGATTGATTGTGTGCATCATGTGGGACAGGGACTGGGGCCGACCTGATTATACTGTAACTACCCCAGTGCTTAGAATGGAGCCTGGCAGAGAGTAAGCACTTAACAAATACAATTAAATCAAAAACAACAACAACCAAAAAAACTCTGAGCTTATTAGTCCTGGAGAAAGGAGGCTTTAGACTGTAAGATCCTTGTTGTATTCAATCAACCATATTTATTCATTCGCTCAATCTTATTTATTGAGCACTTACTGTGTACAGAGCACTGTACTAAGCGCTTGGAAAGAATGATTCAACAATAGAGAGACGATCCTTGCCCACAACAGGCTTGTTATTGAGCCTTTACTTTGTGCAGAGCTCTGTCCTGTCATTCATTCATTCATTCAGTTGTATTTATTGAGTGCTTACTGTGTGCAGAGCACTGTACTAAGCGCTTGGGAAGTACAAGTCGGCAACATATAGAGACAATCCCTACCCAACAACGGCTCACAGTCTAGAAGTCCTTGGGAGAGCACGATGCACAGAATTAGCAGACACATTCCCTGCTTATCACAAGTTTGTATTCTCTCAAGCGCTTAGTACAGTGCAGAAGTAATATGGTGTAGTGGATGGAGCATCGCCCTAGGAATCAGAAGGTCATAAGTTCTAACCCCAGCTCTGCCACTCGTCCGCTGTGTGACCCTGAGCAAGTCATTTCTCTGGGCCTCAGTTACCTCATCTGTAAAATGGGGATAGAGACCCTGACCCCACATGGGACAAGGGAATGTGTCCAACTCAATTAGCTCGTAATAATAATAATAATGATGATATTTGTTAAGCACTTAATATGTGCAAAGCAATGTTCTAAGCGCTGAGGAGGTTACAAGGTGATCAGGTTGTCCCACGGGGGGCTCACAGGCTTAATCCCCATTTGACAGATGAGGTAACTGAGGCCCAGAGAAGTGAAGTGACTTGCCCAAAGTCACACAGCTGGCAAATGGCAGAGCCGGGATTTGAACCCATGACCTCTGACTCCAAAGCCCGGGCTGTTTCCACTGAGCCATGCTGCTTCTTGTATCCACCCCACCCCTTAGTACAGTGCCTGGCACACAGTAAGCGCTTAAAAAATACCAAAATCAAGACCGTTATTATAATTATTGTGCACCTAGTGAGCACTCAGAACCCACCATCGATTAATGATTGATTGACTGATCGATTGACGGGGGAAGAGGGAAAAATCACCTAGCGCAGCCTGAGTCTCTCCGCCTGCATTTAAAGCTGACTCTTACAGCATCTCTCCTGTTAAAAACAAATTCATTCCTCTAAATTTGTCAAAGCCTGACATGCAATCTACCACAGTCTTATGTAACTTGACAAGATGGATGTGTCACTTAGGATTTGAAATCCAAGAGAGAACGGCTGCTTTTTAGGCGATGTTAACTCTTGGAGGAATTCTGCTATTTCTTAGCACGAGTAGCTGTGGGAAGTGGAGTTTGCAAATCCGAGGCCTATTTTTCACACATCTGCAGAGTTCTAGTTGGAGAGGGAATGATAATCATAATTGTGGTGTTTGTTAATCAATCAATCATATTTATTGAGTGCTTACTATGTGCAGAGCACTGTACTAAGCGCTTGGGAAGTACAAATTGGCAACATATAGAGACAGTCCCTACCCAACATCGGGCTCACAGTCTAAAAGAAAAATAATAATTTTGGTATTTGTTAAACGCTTACTATGTGCAAAGCACTGTTCTAAGCGCTGGGGAGGATACAGGGTGATCAGGTTGTCCCATGTAGGACTCACAATCTTAAACCCCATTTTACACATGAGGTAACTGAGGCCCAGAGAAGTGAAGTGACTTGCCCAGAGTCACACAGCTGACAAGTGGCGGAGGCGGGATTTGAACCCGTGACCTCTGACTCCAAAGACCGCCTGACTGTTAAGTGTCCAAGAGCAGTGACGTTAAAGGATAATCAGGTTGGACACAGTCTCTGACCCACCTAATAATAATAATAATAATAATAATAATAATAATAATAATAATAATATGGACACAGTCTCTGACCCACCTAATAATGATAATAATAATTGTGGTATTTGTTAAACACTTACTATGTGCCAAGCACTGTACTAAGGGCTGGAGTGGATAAAAGTTAATTGGGTTGGACACAGTCGCTGTCCCCCATGGGGCTCACAGTCTTGATGCCCATTTTGCAGACGAGGTAACTGAGGCACAGAGAAGTGGTGATGGCAGACAAGTAGTGGAGCCAGGATTAGAACCCATGACCTCCTGTCTCCCAAGCCCATGGGATTTATCAAGTGGCTATTATATGTAGAGCACTGTACTAAGCGCCTGGGAGAGCACAGAGCCAGAGAAGCAGCGTGGCTCAGTGGAAAGAGCCCGGGTTTGGGAGCCAGAGGTCATGGGTTCTAATCCTGGCTCCGCCACTTGTCAGCTACACAGACTTTGGGCAAGTCACTTCACTTCTCTGGGCCTCAGTTACCTCATCTGTAAAATGGGGATGAATACTGTGAGCCCCAAGTGGGACAACCTGATGACCTCGTACCCACCCAGCGCTTAGAACAGTGCTTCACACATAGTAAGCACTTTACAAATGCCATCATTATTATTATTACAACAGATTTAGCAGACATAGAGCTCACAGTTTAGAGAGCACAGATATTGAATCTCCATTAACAAAGAAGTTAAGTGACTCGTCCAAGGTCTCACAGCCGGCTGGAATTGGAAACCAGGTCCTCCGACTCCTAGGCCTGTGCTCATCTTCTAGCCCATTTGCTCTTTCCAATTGATCAGAGGTATTTGTTGAGCACTTATTCATTCATTCGATTGTATTTATTGAGCGCTTACTGTATGCAGAGCACTGTACTAAGTATTCGGGAGAGTGCATTCCCGAAAGCGGGTAGACACATTCCTTACCCACTAGGATCTTAAGTCTCTGGATGTCATCCATTCTCTTCATACGTCCTGCCTAGAAGCGCTGAGTTACTGTCTGCTTTGCTTCTGCATTCCAAAACTTTGTACGCAATTGTGTCCTGCCATTGTGTGTTGAGATTAGGTTCTGCTGTTGAATAATAATCATAATAAAGCAATAATATAACCACAATAATGATGATAATAATCAATCATAATAATGATAATAATGGTATTTGTTAAGCGCTTATCATGTGCCGAGCACTCTTCTAAGTGCTGATAATAATTGTGGTGTTTGTTAAGTGTTTACTAGCCTGGGCTTGGGAGTCAGAGGTCATGGGTTCAAATCCCACCTCCACCGCTTATCAGCTGTGTGACTTTGGGCAAGTCACTTAACCTCTCTGCCTTGGTTACCTCATCTGTAAAATGGAGATTAAGACTGTGAGCCCCACGTGGGACAACCTGATTACCTCGTATCCTCCCCAGTGCATAGAACAGGAAGCACTTAACAATCAATCAATCAGTCAATCGTATTTATTGAGCACTTACTGTGTGCAGAGCACTGTACTAAGCGCTTGGGAAGTAAAAGTTGGCAACATATAGAGGCGGTCCCTACCCAACAGTGGGCTCCCAGTCTAGAAATGCCATTATTATTATTATTATTATTATTATTATTATTATTATTATTATTATTATTATCATTATCATTATCATTATTATTACTATGTGCCAGGCACTGTACTAAGCACTGGGGTGGATACAAGCAAATTTGGTTGGACACAGTCCCTGTCCCATATGGGGCTCACATTCTTAATTCCCATTTTCCCCCAGAGAAGCAGCATGGCTCAGTGGAAAGAGCCCGGGCTTTGGAGTCAGAGGTCATGGGTTCAAATCCCAACTCCGCCACTTGTCAGCTGTGTGACTTTGGGCAAGTCATTTCACTTCTCTGGGCCTCAGTTCCCTCATCTGGAAAATGGGAATGAAGACTGTGAGGCCCCCATGGGACAACCTCATCACCTTGTAACCACCCCAGCGCTTAGAACATTGCTTTGAATATAGTAAGCACTTAATAAATGCCATCATCATCATCATCATCATCATCATCATTTTACAGATAAGGTAACTGAGGCATAAAAAAGTGAAGTGACGCCTCACAGAAGACAAGTGGAGGATCCAGGATTAGAACTCATGACTCTCTGACTTCCAGTCCTGGGCTCTATCTGTTCTATTTATTCATGCAAACTCCAGTGTGGCCTAGCTGAAGGATCACAGGCCTGAGAGTCAAAGGACCTGGGTTCTAATTTCAGCTCTGTCATGTGTCTGTTGTGTGACCCTGGGCAAACCAATTCACTGTTCTGTGTCTCAGTTACCTTGTCTGCAAACTGGGGATTCAAACCTATTCCCTCCCTGGCTCAATGGAAAGAGCCCGGGCTTTGGAGTAGAGGTCATCAGTTCAAATCTTACCTCCTTCTTACCTCTTCTTACCATCTTACCTCCTTCCCTTCCCCACAGCACCTGTATATATGTTAGTACATATTTATTACTCTATTTATTTATTTATTTTACTTGCACATATCTATTCTATTTATTTTATTTTGTTAGTATGTTTGGTTTTGTTGTCTGTCTCCCCCTTCTAGACTGTGAGCCCACTGTCGGGTAGGGACTGTCTCTGTATGTTGCCAGCTTGTACTTCCCATGCGCTTAGTACAGTGCTCTACACATAGTAAGCGCTCAATAAATGCGATTGATTGATTGACTGATTGATTGATTGATTCAAATACCGGCTCTGCCAATTGTCAGCTGTGTGACTTTGGGCAAGTCACTTCACTTCTCATGGCCTCAGTTACCTCATCTGTAAAATGCGGATTAAGTCTGTGAGCCCCTTGTGGGACAACCTGATCACTTTGTAAACTCCCCAGTGCTTAGAACAGTGCTTTACACATAGTAAGCGCTTAATAAATGCCATTATTGTTTATTTATTTTTACTTAGGCTGTGAGCTTCATGTGGGACTAATACTGTGTCCAACCTAAGTAATTTATACTTATCCCGGTGCTTAGAACAGTGCTTGACACCTAATAAGTGCTTAACAAGTATAATAATAATAATAATAATAATAATAATAATAATAATAATAATAATAATAATAATCATCTGCGGTAATTGTGGAATTTGTTCAGAGCTTACTATGTGTCAAATACTGTTGTAAGTGCCCAGGTAGTTACAAGTTAATCAGTTCCCACATGCATGGGACTCACAATTTAAGTAGAAGGGAGAACAGGGATTCATTCATTCACTCATTAAGTGCTTAATAAATGCCATAATGATTATTAACAAATACCACCGATGATGATGATGAAAGAACCCAGGTGCTCTGATTCCCAGGCCCGTGCTCTTTCCAAGAGGCCTTGCTGCTTCCCTATTCTGTAGGAACAGGCTCAGAGCTGGATGTGATTTCCATAGGAAAGTCCTAATGATTCTATGAAGGAAGACCAGAATGATGATGACTTTTATTACTATTAGACTTTTACAATTATTAGGTAGCACACTCATTACTGAGCATGCCACAGTTAAAGACGTAGGGAAGTACAGTTTCAACAGAAAGCCTCAGTGAACTTTTGGAAGTTCACCCAAGTTCACGTAGTGAAGTCACTTCATTTCTCTCGTGGCTCAATGGAAAAAGCACGGGCTCTGGAGTCAGAGGTCATGGGTTCAAATTCCGGCTCTGCCAATTGTCAGCTGGGTGACTTCGGGGAAGTCACTTTACTTCTCTGGGCCTAACTTACCTCATCTGTAAAATGGGGATTAAGACTGTGAGCCCCCCGTGGGCCAACCTGATCACCTTGTAACCTCCCCAGCGCTTAGAACAGTGCTTTGCACATAGTAAGTGCTTAATAAATGCCATCATTATTATTACTGTATCATCCTCCTCTCTGATCTCCCATCCTCTTGTCTCTCCCCACTTCAATCCATACTTCACGCTGCTGTCCGGATTGTCTTTGTCCAGAAACACTCAGGGCATGTTACTCCCCTCCTCAAAAATCTCCAGTGGCTACCAATCAACCTATGCATCAGGCAGAAACTCCTCACCCTGGGCTTCCAGGCCGTCCATCACCTCTCCCCCTCCTCCCTCACCTCCCTTCTTTCCTTCTCCAGCCCAGCTCGCACCCTCCGCTCCCCTGCCACTAATCTCCTCACTGGGCCTCGTTCTCGCCTGTCCTGTCATTGACCCCCGGCCCACGTCCTCCTCCTGGCCTGGAATGCCTTCCCTCCGCACATCCGTCAACCTAGCTCTGTTCCCCCCATCAAGGCCCTACTGAGAGCTCACCTCCTCCAGGAGGCCTTCCCACACTCAGCCCCCTCCTTCCTCTCCCCCTCCTCCCCCTCTGCCTTACCTCCTTCCCTTCCCCACAGCACCTGTATATATGCATATATGTTTGTTAGTATTTATTACTCTATTTATTTATTCTACTTGTACATATCTATTCTATTTATTTTATTTTGTTAATATGTTTTGTTTTGCTATCTGTCTCCCCCTTCTATCAATCAATCAATCAATCAATTGTATTTATTGAGCACTTACTGTGTGCAGAGCACTGTACTAAGCGCTTGGGAAGTACAAGTCAGCAACACATAGAGACAATCCCTACCCAACAGTGGGTTCACAGCCTAGAAGGGGGAGACAGAGAACAAAACCAAACATACTAACAAAATAAAATAAATAGAATAGATAATGTACAAGTAGGAGAAATAAATAAATAAATAGAGTAATAAATATGTACCGACATATATACATATATACAGGTGCTGTGGGGAAGGGAAGGAGGTAAGACGGAGGGATGGAGAGGAAGACGAGGGGGAGAGGAATGAGGGGGCTCAGTCTGGGAAGGCCTCCTGGAGGAGGTGAGCTCTCAGTAGGGCCTTGAAGGGAGGCAGAGAGCTAGCTTGGTGGATGGGCAGAGGGAGCAGGGCATTCCAGGCCCGGGGGAGGACGGGGGCCGGGGGTCGATGGCGGGACAGGCGAGAACGAGGCCTAACGGTGAGGAGATTAGCGGCGGAGGAGCGGAGGGTGCGGGCTGGGCTGTAGAAGGAGAGAAGCGAGGTGAGGTAAGAGGGGGCCAGGGGATGGACAGCCTTGAAGCCCAGGATGAGGAGTTTCTGCCTGATGCGCAGATTGATTGGTAGCCACTGGAGATTTTTGAGGAGAGGAGTAATATGCCCAGAGCGTTTCTGGACAAAGATAATCCGGGCAGCAGCATGAAGTATGGATTGGAGAGAGACACGAGGATGGGAGATCAGAGAGAAGGCTGGTGCAGTAGTCCAGACGGGATAGGATGAGAGCTTGAACGAGCAGGGTAGTGGTACGGATGGAGAGGAAAGGGCGGATCTTGGCAATGTTGTGGAGCTGAGACCGGCAGGTTTTGGTGATGAATTGGATGTGAGGGGTGAATGAGAGAGCGGAGTCGAGGATGACACCAAGGTTGCGGGCTTGTGAGACGGGAAGGATGGTAGGGACCGTCTCTATATGTTGCCAGCTTGTACTACCCAAGCGCTTAGTACAGTGCTCTGCACACAGTAAGTGCTCAATAAATATGATTGAATGAATGAATGAATGAATGAATTTGTCTGAAGAGGGAACTGAGTCCCAGAGAAGTGAAGTGACTTGCCACTGCCTATATTCATCATTAACTTTCACTGTTCATGTGTGTGCACAATACACACAGCGAACAAGCAGCCGAGCAGGATTAGAACCCAGGTCCTTCTGACTCTCAGGTCTGGGCAATAGCCATTAGGCCACACTGGGAAAACTGGAGGGTTTTAATAATAATGATGGTATTTATTAAGTGCTTACTATGTGCAAAGCACTGTTCTAAGCACTGGGGAGGTTACAAGGTGATCAGGTTGTCCCATGGGGGGCTCACAGTCTTAATCCCCATTTGACAGATGAGGGAACTGAGGTACAGAGAAGTGAAGTGACTTGCCCAAAGTCACACAGCTGACAGGTGGAGCCGGGATTTGAACCCATGACCTCTGACTCCAAAGCCCGTGCTCTTTCCGCTGACCCACGCTGCCTGGGAAATAGAATTTGCCTTGGCCGGGAATCAAACCCACCAAAGGCGGATTGGGATGCAGGCCCCCCCAAAGTCACTCTGGAAGAATCTCTCAGGCAGAATTTGAGGCTGAAAACCCCTGGAAGACCCAGGATTTGAACTTCATCCACCAGGAACTCTAAAACTTCCCTCCTACTTCCCTTAGACTGGAAGTTCCCTGAGAGGGCAGGAATTATGCTTACCAGCTTGTCTAAAACGATGAGCATCAGTGCTTCCATCCAGATTGCTTTCCAAGCAACGTGGCTAAGTGGAAAGAGCCCGGGCTTTGGAGTCAGAGGTCCTGGGTTCAAATCCCAGCTCTACCAATTGTCAGCTGTGTGACTTTGGGCAAGTCACTTCACTACTCTGGACCTCAGTTACCTCATCTGTAAAATGGGGATTAAGACTGCGAGCCCCCCGTGGGACAACCTGATCACCTTGTAACCCCCCCAGCTCTTAGAACAGTGCTTGGCACATAGTGCTAAATAAATACTATTAAAAAAGAAAACAAAACTCCCTTTTATTCTTTTCTCCCAAATGCCTAGTATAGTGGTCTTCACACAGTAAGCGTTAAATAAATTTGACTGACCGACTGACTGACAGTGAGTGTTCAATCAATCAATCAATCGTATTTATTGAGCTCTTACTGTGTTCAGAGCACTGTACTAAGCGCTTGGGAAGTACAAATTGGCAACATATAGAGACAGTCCCTACCCAACAGCGGGCTCACAGTCTAGAAGGGGGAGACAGAGAACCAAACAAAACATATTAACAAAATAAAATAAATAGAATAAATGTGTACAAATAAAATAAATAAATAAATAGCAGGGGAATAGAAAGCAGAGCTAGAGATGAGTTGGAGAAAAACCCCTGGAGGAGATGGGATTTCAGGAGGGCTTTGATGATGGGAAAAGGGTGACCACCAGGATGTGAAGGGGGAAGGAACTACAAACAGAAGGAAAATGGGGAACAAAGATTCATTCATTCATTCATTCAATCAATATCGTGGCTCAATGGAAAGAGCCTGGGCTTTGGACTTAGAGGTCGTGGGTTCAAATCCTGACTCTTCCAGTTGTCAGCTGTATGACTTTGGGCAAGTCCCTTAACTTCTCTGGGCCTCAGTTACCTCATCTGTAAAATGGGGACTAATACTGTGAGCCCACTTGGGACAACCTGATCACCTTGTAACCTCCCCAGTGCTTCGAACAGTGCTTTGCATATAGTAAGCACTTAATAAATGCCATTATTATTATTATTATATCATTGATTGATAGATTTACCCATCAGGCTTGCTAATACTTGGAAGGTCGGAACCCTACGATGCTAAAAACAGTGTCATTTTCCAAGCATCCAAGCCAGCTGCTACTCCAAATGGGATGAACATTAACTTGTGCCTTCATGCATCTCTTGGGCCTCACTTTCACCACCTACTTGGTTCACCCAAAGAAAAACTTGGCAGGAAAATGAAGACCATCCCCATGAGTTTCTAGACCGACCACCTGCAGAGATGGAAGGAGAGCTCACATGTCCAGGATGAAAAGCAGTGTTGCCTGATGGATAGAGCCCAGGCCTGGAGTCACAAGGACCTGCCGCCTCTACCACATGTCTGCTGTGTGGCCTTGGGTAAGTCACTTCACTTCTCCCTGACTCAGTTACCACATCCGTAAAATGCAGTTTAATAATGTGAGTCCCATGTGGAACAGCAACTGTGTCTAACCTGATTAGTTTGTATCTATCCCAGCGCTTAGCATGGTACCTGGCACATATCCCGCAGGTACCACAAAAAATAAAAATTGAAAAAAAGTGCAGAGGCAGAGAGATCATGAATGCACTATACAGAGACTGAAGGAGAGATTATGTGTGCATTATACAGATTACACACACTTAATCTTAAGAACTTCTAGAAAACCATAAACTTGTCAGGGAAAAGTAGGATATCAAAATGTCTGCCAGTACACCGCAAGAAAATTTAGAGAAAAGACTCCCTCTAATTTGTGAGGTGCCAACTGGGAAGAAAGGTAAGTTAGGTATTTCCCTAAGGCCTGGATGGAATTGGAATAGAGGTTTCCACACCTACTATCATTTTTGCTCCACCTAAAAGGCAAGTCAAATTGCCTGGTTTGCATGTTCTGTCCTTTTTCTGAGGTTGGAGTTATTCCACGCTAACTCTCCTGGCTCTTCTCCCTGAGCGTTAACCTGAATAATGGAAAGCTAATTATAATTTTAATGACGAATGAATTGTGAGGGATCAAATACCAGAAACCCAATATGCCACTGCCTATATTCATCATTAACTTTCACTGTGCATGTGTGCACACAATACACTCACACACACACCAGCATTCCTGCCCAAACATATTGTTTTAAAACCTGGATTTTTCTAACAGTTCTCCCTTGGTTCTTCCCTTATTTCTGAGGCTCCTCCTTTTCAGTCTCTTTCAGGGGTTCCTTCTCCGCCTCATCATCTCCTTATCTTTGGCGGGGTCTCTCAGGGCTCTGTTCTGTGTGCCCTTCACATCTGACTTTTTATTCTCACGAACCCTGGGAGGAGGGTTCCCAAATCTATCTTTCTGGCAGCCGACCTCTCTCCTCCTCTGCACTTGTTTTGCCTCCAGAACATCTCTACCGGGGTGACCCGCCGGCCTTTCAAGCTTAAAATAGATAAAACAGAATCCCCATCTTCCCTTCCAAAGTCTCTCTTCAGCTTAGCTTTCTCAACACATGACCACCCTCTCCACCTCCAGAGCCCGAAACCTTGCCATACTCGTTTTTGTCTGGCTCTGTTCTCGATGAAAAATGGCTGGCAACGATCCTTGCGATAACATAACTCTCCCAACGTTTCAGACATTCCCCTTTCCACCTCAGCTTCTCCAAAATAGATAACTGCAGTTCCTTTCACATTTCTTTGTCACTTCAAATAATGATGATAAAGGGCTACCATCTCAGGAGACGGGGTAAACCCGTTCTTTTTCAATTTGTAATGATGACTGGGTGCGGTGTACAATCCATAGGGTGTGGGGAAGTTCAACAGAGTTAGAAGAAAGCATCCCTGCCTTCAAGGAGCTTGCGGTTCACTAATTACAATCTGCCGCAATCTATTCTTAACAGCATAATTGCTTTTCAGGGCAGTGGAAGTTGTTTAAATAAAATTCCACTGTCTCGAGTTTATCAGGTCATATTTGAGATTTTCGCTTTCAGTGTTTATAGTACAAAAGAATAACTTTGCCCTCTTTGGAAAATGAAGTTGATGAAATTACATAGGAGACTAAATACATGTGATTCATTCTGGTCAAAAGTGGTCACTAGGTGAGGTCATTAAAGAGTAACATGAGACATAAAATAATAATAATAATAATAATAATAATAATAATAATAATAGCATTTATTAAGTGCTTACTAGAGAAGCAGCATGGCTCAGTGAAAAGAGTCTGGGCTTTGGAGTCAGAGGTCGTGGGTTCAAATTGCAGCTCCTCCAATTGTCAGCTGTGTGACTTTGGGCAAATCACTTAACTTCTCTGGGCCTCAATTCCCTCATCTGTAAAATGGGGATTAAGATTGTGAGCCCCACGTGGGACAATCTGATCACCTTGTATCCCCCCCAGGGCTTAGAACAGTCCTTTGCACATAGTAAGCGCTTAACAAATACTATTATTATTATTATTATTATTATTATTATTATTATTATTATTACTACCTGCAAAGCACTGTTCTAAGCACTGGGGAGGTTACAAGGTGATCAGGTTGTCCCACGGAGGGCTCACAGTCATAATCCCCATTTTACAGATGAGGTAACTGAGGCCCAGAGAAGTTAAATGACTTGCCCAAAGTCACACAGCTGACAATTGGTGGAGTTGGAATTTGAACCCACGACCTCTAACTCCAAAGCCTGAGCTCTTTCCACTGAGCCACACTGCTTCGGTCATTATTCTCATACTAATTTAACACCATTATGTCTAACTATTTCACTATCATAATTCAACTAAATCAACTGGAAAGAGGGGGAAGAAGAGAAAAGAATAGCTGGAGTTAATGAATTACATTCACAGTTGTGCGTATGTAAAAAAGACAACAGTGACTGTGACATACCTAAGATTGTGTGTTGTCTCTTGATAATCCTGTTGTTCCTTGTTAATCCCTTGCCGAAGCAGTGTGATTTAGCAGGTGGAACACAGGGTTGGGAGTCACATGGTCATGGGTTCTAATCTGGATCTGTCACTTTTCTGCCGTATGACCTTGGGCAAGTCACTTCACTTCTCTGGGCCTCAGTTACCTCATCTGTAAAATGGGGATTAAAAGCGTGAGCCCCATGTGGGACGGGGACTGTGTCCAACTAGATTTGCTTGTATCCATCCCATTGCCTAGTAATGATGATGATGATGATGATGATAATGATGATGATGATGATAATGATGATGATGGCATCTATTAAGAGCTTACTCTGTACAAAGCACTGTTCTAAGCTCTGGGGGGATACAGGTGATCAGATTGTCCCACGGGGAGCTCATCGTCAATCTCCATTTTACAGATGAGGTAACTGAGGCCCAGAGAAGTTAAGTGACTTGCCCAAAGTCACACAGCTGACAATTGGTGGAGCTGGGATTTGAACCCATGACCACTGACTCCAAAGCCCATGTTCTTTCCACTGAGCCATGCTGCTTCTCTAGTACAGTGCCCAGCACATAGTACGAACTTAACAAACACCAGAGTTATTATTGTTATTATTAATGATTCATATCTATTAAATGCTTGCTGTGTGAGTTCCCCTTTTCCTCTACTCCTCCTCTCCACCGTCCCAACTCCCTCCCTCTAATAATAATAATAATAATAATAATAATGGCATTTATTAAGCCCTTACTATGTGCAAAGCACTGTTCTAAGCGCTGGGGAGGTTACAAGGACATCAGTTTGTCCCCTTGCAGATAAGGGAACTGAGGCACAGAGAAGTTAAGTGACTTGCCCAAAGTCACACAGTTGACAATTGGCTGAGCTGCGATTCGCACCCATGACCCCTGACTCCAAAGTCCAGGCTCTTTCCACTGAGCTACGCTGCTTCATCCTCTGCTCTACCCCACCTTACCTACACAGCACTTTTGTATATATGGACATATTTATAATTCTATTTATTTTATTCATGATATGTATATACCTATAATTCTACCTGTTTATATTGATGCTATTGATGCCTGTCTACTTGTTTTGTTTTGTTGTCTGTCTCCCCACTTCTAGACTGTGAGCCCATTGTTGGGTAGGGAGTGTCTTTTTTTGTTGTCTGATTGTACTTTCCAAGCACTTAGTACAATGCTCTGCACAAAGTAAGTGCTCAATAAATACGATTGAATGAATGAATGAATGAATGAATGCAAAACACTATAGTAAGTGCTTGGGAGAGTACAATATAACAGAGTTGGTAGGTTTATTCCTTTCCTACAACAAGCTTACAGTTTAGAAGCCTGCTTTAGTGTCATGTTATATTGTCATGTCATCTAGGAGAAGTAGTGTGGCTCAGTGGAAAGAGCCTAGGCTTTGGAGTCAGAGGTCATGGGCTCAAATCCCGGCTCCGCCACTTCTCAGCTGTGTGGCTTTGGGCAAGTCACTTCACTTCTCTGTGCCTCAGTTCCCTCATCTGGAAAATGGGGATTAAGACTGTGAGCCCCCCGTGGGACAAACTGATCACCTTGTAACCTCCCCAGCACTTATAACAGTGCTTTGCACATAGTAAGTGCTTAATAAATGTTATTATTATTATTATTATTATTATTGTTGTTATTATTATTGTTATTATTATTGTTATTATTATTATCATCATCATACATTGTTATATTGCCTGGCTAAACATTTGTAGCCTCTGGCCTTGCTTTCTCTTTCACCTCCTTTTCTCTTTCCGTATGAAGCATCTCCTCCAAGAGAGATGCTCCCTTCTTGAACTCAGGTCAGCATGTTGGTCTGCCCTCAGGAATCAACTGCCAGTTTTCAGCTGGGATGCAGTACTGTTTGAGGGAAGCCCCTTCAATCCCTCAAAATAGCCCTCTCTGGGGTGATCGTACAACTTGTAGTTCCCAAGCGCTTAGTACAGTGCTCTGCACACGGTAAGTGCTCAAAAAATGCGACTGAATGAATGAATGAAAGTGATTACTGACCTCATTCATGCCCAATCCAAGCGTCTCTATTTCATCCTAGTTCTCCTCCATCTTTCAGCTGCCTTCGACACTACGGATCACCCCCTTCTCCCCGAAATGCAACCTCTCCTAGTTCTCCACATTTCAGCCCCATGAAGCAGCGTGGCTCAGTGGAAAGAGCCCGGGCTTTGGAGTCAGAGGTCATGAGTTCAAATCCCAGCTCTGCCAAATGTCAGTTGTGTGAATTTGGGCAAGTCACTTAACTTCTCTGGGCCTCAGTTACCTCATCTGTACAATAGGGATTAAGACTGTCTGAACCCCCTATGGGACAACTTGATCACCTTGTAACCTCCCCAGCACTTAGAACATTACTTTGCACATAGTAAGCGCTTAGTAAGTAAATGCCATCATTATTATTATGTGGGACAACCTGATTTCCTTGTATCTACCCCATTGCTTAGAACAGTGCTTAGCACACAATAAGCGCTTAACAAATGCAATCATTATCATTCTCCTCATCTCTTAGACCTCTCCTTCTAAAAATAATAATATTAACTGAGCTCCTCATTAAGGATTTACTATGCGCCAGCCCCTGTACTCAGCACTGGGTTGGATACAAGCAAATTGGGTTGGACGCAGTCTCTGTCACACAAGGGGCTTACAGTCTGAATCCCCATTTTACAGATGAAGCAAGCAAGGCATGGAGAAGTGAAGTGACTTGCCCATGGCTACAAAGCAGCTTTGTGGTGGAGTCAGGATTAGAACTTGTGTCCTTCTGACTCTCAGGCCCGGACTCTAATCATTAAACCATACTACTTCTCAGTCTCTTTCAAAGGATTCTCCTCCATCTCCCAACCCTTAATCATGAGAGACCCTCTAGGCTCAGTTCTGAGGCCCCTTCTATTCTCCACCAACATCCACTCCCTTGGCGAACTCGTTCATTCTCATGGATTCAAATGTCATCTCTATGCAGATGATTCTCAAATCTACACCTCCTGCCCTTACCTCTTTCTTTCTCCATAGACTTGTGTTTTCTCCTGCCTTCAGGACATCTCTACTTGGATATCCCTCTGATACCTTAAACTTAAAATGTCCAAAAGAGAATTCTTCATCTTTCTACCCCAACCCTGTCCTCCCCAAGACTCTCCCATCACTGTAGACCGAACCACCACCCTCAGCATTCCACAAACCCATAACTTTGGCATTATCCTCAAGTCATCTCTCTCAATGAACTCCTACATTTGAATCATCTCTCTCATTTAACCCACACATTCATCCTGTCACAAAATCCTGTCAGTTTTATCTTCACAACGTTTATTTTCAATCTGCCTTTTCTTCTTGCCTCGATGACTGCAGCAGCCTTGTCGCTGACCTCCCAGCCTGCTGTCTCTCCCCACTCCAGTCCATACTTCAATCTGCTGCCAGGATCATTTTTCTACAAAAAAATTTCCCTACTCCTCAAGAATGCCCATCCACCTCCGCATGAAAAGGAAAATCCTTAACATTGGCTTTGAGGCACTCAATCAGCTCTCTCCCTCCTAACTAACCTCTCTGATTTCCTCCAACATCCCAACCCTCACAGTCTACTCATCTAACATCAAACTACTCTCCATAGCAATCTCTTTTATGTGGCCAATAACCCCTTGCCCATGTTCTCCCTCTCCCTTCATATATGACAGACCAACTCTCCCCACCTTCCAGGCTGTAGTAAAAATTGCATCTCCTCCAAGAAGTCTTCCCGGACTAAGTCCTCCTTCCCCTTATTCCCATTCCCTTCTGCATCATCTATGCACTTGGATCTATCTATACCCCTTAAGCATTTGATATTTACCCCCACCCTCAACCCCATGGCACTTAAGTCCATTTTCATAATGTATTTTAATATCTGTCTCCCCTTCTTAGCTCTATGGGCAAGAAAAATGTCTACCAGCTCTTTTAATAATAATAATAATAATAATAATAATAATAATAATAATAATAGCATTTATTAAGCACTTACTCTGTGCAAAGCACTGCTCTAAGCGCTGGGGAGGTTACAAGGTGATCAGGTTGTCCCACGGGGTCTCACAGTCTTAATCCCCATTTTACAGTTGAGGTAACAAGCCCAGAGAAGTGAAGTGACTTGCCCAAAGTCCCACAGCTGACAATTGGTGGAGCCGGGATTTGAACCCATGACCTCTGACTCCAAAGCCCGGGCTCTTTTCCACTGAGCCACACTGCTCCTCTTCTGTAAGGCACTCTCTCAAGTGCTTAGTATAAGTGCTCAATAAATATCAATGATTGATTGACTGATTTCATCCCCATGATACAGATAAAGAAACTGAGGCACAGAGACATGAAGTGAATTACCATGAAGTGACTCACCCAAGGTCACAAAGCAGACAAGTGGTAGAGCCTGGATTGGCTAGAACCCAGGCCTTTTGATTCCCAGGACAATATTCCTTCCACCAGGTCGCACCGGGAATAAATAGCAGGGTCCCAAAATTGATATGTGCGTACGAACTGGGGGTGACTGGAAAGGCACAGAAGCTGGGGTGATTATTTTATCGGGGCAATGCAAGTCTGTCCCTATACGATCTTCTTGATTTGTTTGCCCACCTCTCAGCTGATGGAGTCTAATTTTCACTTTGGCTCAGCTTTCTAATTTACCCTTCGGGAGGTGTAAACAGGAATCGGAGACCAGATTTTATATTTATAGAATTTCCATGATAATGTATTAATTTATTCGTGGAAACGTTATCGCAACTATTGGAAAAAAAAATATCCATTTTAAGACGCAGATAACAGGAGCTATTCCATGAACTGAGTGGCGTCTCAGCCGTAATGGGGTTTTTAGATACCGATACTGTTGCTTAGATAATTTTTAAAAATTCAATACAACCCAAGATTTCCTTTGTTTACATCCTTTAATGAGGTTTTAATCTTTCGTGACGTGTGTATTCAGGTTATTTGTTTTACAATAGGAAAAAGTCTTAAGTGTAATTGAAAGAATCAATGTTTCTTTTAGCTTGGAACTAAACCCCTTTCTAATTTCCTTCTTTAAATAATCCACAGTCCTTGGAAAATAACCCAGAGTTCAAGTTGTTGTTGTTTTTTTTTCCTCCCGGGTTTATTCAGGTAGAATTCAAATCCTTACGGTCGTTCTGTGAATTCTTTAATTTTCTAAGTAACAATAGATTGTCAGATTGACTTCTTTCAGCTGAGAGGGTCAGGGCACTTTTATGAAATAAAGAAAATTAAAGGTTCATATAGGCTGTGACAAATGTAAACAGAAATTTCACTCACAGCAAACATTGTGTTTTGTGTTTTTTTGAAAAACATTCCCATTTGGTAAAACTGGTTTCCTCTCACTGTATGTGGCTAACTCTGATGAAAACGTAGGACATACATTATATGTCCGTATCATTCATGGGGAAGATATTTTTGAGGCAAGAAACCGAAGCCCTATACACCTATATACACCTGTATATATGTATACATGTTTGTACATATTTATTACTCTATTTATTTATTTATTTATTTATTTATTTATTTATTTATTTATTTTACTTGTGCATATCTATTCTATTTATTTTATTTTGTTAGTATGGTTGGTTTTGTTCTCTGTCTCCCCCTTTTAGACTGTGAGCCCACTGTTGGGTAGGGACTGCCTCTATATGTTGCCAATTTGTACTTCCCAAGCGCTTAGTACAGTGCTCTGCACATAGTAAGCGCTCAATAAATACGATTGATGATGAAGCCCCAGTTTGAAACCTTCTTAGAGGGGAAAGAGCCAGGTGAAAGCCTGGTAGCTGTCACCTTCTAGACTGTGAGCCCGTTGTTGGGTAGGGACCGTCTCTATATGTTGCGAACTTGTACTTCCCAAGTGCTTAGTACAGTGCTCTGCACACAGTAAGCGCTCAATAAATACGATTAAATGAATTAATGAATGAATCTGAGGTGTGATGAGGGGCACAAAGAAAATTGGAAAATGCCACAAACCATCATTATCCATCCAGCTAGATACAGAAATCACCTCAGATTATGAGTCCCAGTTGGTACAGGGAATGTGTCTAATCTGATTATCCGGTATCTATCCAAACGATAAACACAGCGCTTTGGCAAGTGGAAACTACTTCTGTAGCTAGGGGAGGGAGAGTGAAGTAGAGGTCCAATAACAATAATAATAATGATAGTATTTATTAAGCGCTTACTATGTGTAAAGCACTATTCTAAGCACTGGGGTGGTTACAAGGTGATAAGCTTCTCCCACGGGGGCTCACAGTCTTCATCCCCATTTTCCAGACGAGGGAACTGAGGCCCAGAGAAGTGAAATGACATGCCCAAAGTCACACAGCTGACAATAGGAGGAGATGGGATTTAAACCCGTGACCTCTGCCTCCAAAGCCCGGGCTCTTTCCACTGAGCCACACTGCTTCTCCAGATACTCATCTCCCCCTCACCACACTAATGTCCATAACCATATACATAATAATAATAATGGCATTTATTGAGCGCTTACTATGTGCAAAGCACTGTTCTAAGCACTGGGGAGGTTACAAGGTGATCAGGCTGTCCCACAGGGGGCTCACAGTCTTCATCCCCATTTTACAGATGAGGGAACTGAGGCCCGGAGAAGTGAAGTGACTTGCCCAAAGTCACACAGCTGACAATTGGCAGAGCCGGGATTTGAGCCCATGACCATTTTATTTTGTTAGTATGTTTGGTTTTGTTCTCTGTCTCCCCCTTTTAGACTGTGAGCCCACTGCTGGGTAGGGACTGTCTCTTTATGTTGCCAACTTGTACTTCCCAAGCGCTTAGCACAGTGCTCTGCACACAGTAAGCGCTCAATAAATATGATTGATTGATTGATTGATTGATTGATTGACCTCTGACTCCAAAGCCCGTGCTCTTTCCACTGATCTACGCTGCTTCTTCACATGCCATTTCCTTATCCGAAATGCATTTCAGTGTCTGTCTCCCCAGTTCATCAACCAATCAATGGTATTTCACGAGCATTTCCTGTGTTTGGAGCAATGTACGAAGCATATGGGTAACTGAGGTGCAGAGAAGTGAAGTCACACAGTTGACAAGTGGCGGAGCAGGGATTTGAACCCATGACCTCTGACTCCAAAGCCCAGGCTCTTTCCACTGAGCCACGCTGCTTTTCTTGTCCATTCCTAGCTTGGGCATTGGCTAGCGAGTGGCAGGCCAACTGCTACAAGGCAAAACTCACTTGTGCTGGGCAGTAACGGCCTGGGAGATAGTTGAGAGGGGAGACTCAAATTGACTGCACAGAAGGACGCAATGGTTAACCGCTTCAGGATTTTTCCCTAGAAAATTCTGTGGCTCCACTTCCAGAACGATTGCAGATGGAGAGCGGGACCTTCTGGGAAAGACGTGTCCGTGGTGCCGCTTTGGGTCGGACACGACTTGGCGCAGTGTGGCTCAGTGGAAAGAGCATGGGCTTTGGAGTCAGAGTTCATGGGTTCAAATCCCGCCTCCACCAATTGTCAGCTGTGTGACTTTGGGCAAGTCACTTCATTTCTCTGTGCCTCAGTTACCCCTTATGTAAAATGGGGATGAAGACTGTGAGCCCCGCGTTGGACAACTTCCCCAGAGCTTAGAACAGTGATTTGCACATAGTAAGTGCTTAATAAAAATGCCATCATCATCATCATCATCATCATGAGACAAGACAGCCAGTTCCCCACACTTAGGAGAGGAAGGAGAAGTAGTGTGGTCTAATAATAATAATGATGATGATGGCATTTGTTAAGCGGTTACTATGTGCAAGGCCTGTACTAAGCACTGGGGAGGATACAAGTTGATCAGGTTGTCCCACAAGGGGCTGACAGTCTTAAACCCCATTTTACAGATGAGGCAACTGAGGCACAGAGAACTGAAGTGACTTGCCCAAAGTCACATACCTGACAAGCGACAGAGCCGGAATTAGAACCCATGACCTCTGACTCCCAAGCCCGGGCCACGCTGCTAGTGGATAGATCCCGGGCCTGGGAGTAAGAAGGACCTGGATCCAGCTCTGCCACTCCTCTGCTGTGTGACCTTGGGCAAATCAGCATGGCTTAGTGGAAAGAGCCCAGGCTTGGGAGTCAGAGGTCATGGGTTCTAATTCCGACTCTGCCACTGATCAGCTGTGTGACTTTGGGTGAGTCACTTAACTTCTCTGTGCCTCAGTTACCTCATCTGTAAAATGGGGATTATGACTGTCAGCCCCACGTGGGACAACCTGATCACCTTGTATCTACCCCAGTGCTTAGAACAGTGCTAGCTTTAATTCTTTTTGTTTTAGCTTTAATTCTTTTTGTTCTGACAACTTGACACCTGTCCACATGTTTTGTTTTGTTGTCTGTCTCCCCCTTCTAGACTGGGAGCCCGTTGTTGGGTAGGGACCGTCTCTATATGTTGCCAGCTTGTACTTCCCAAGTGCTTAGTCCAGTGTTCTGCACACAGTAAGTGCTCAATAAATACGATTGAATGAATGAATGCTCAGCACATAGTAAGCACTCAGCAAATGCCATCATTATTATTATTATTATTTAACATCTCTGGCCCTGAGGCACCTCGTTGGTAAAAATGGGGATTGAAGCTATGAGCTCCATGTGGGATAGGAACTGTGTCCAACCTGATTATCTTATATCACCTCCAACACTTAGTACCATGCCCGGTATATAGTAAGCGCTTAAGGAATACCATAAAGAAAGGATGCCTGGAGAGTCATTCTGTGGTGCCCTTCCCTGATGGAAGTGTAAAGATGTACTGGACCCATCAGTTAGTCAGTCAATCTCATTTATTGGGCGCTGACTGTGTGCAGAAAATTGGACTAAGCACTTAATCAGAGAGAAGGATTGAAGAGGAAGTAGAAGGTTCAGACTGGAGAGAAAAAGAAGAGCCGGGATAAAAGAGGAGAGTGAGTTTTGTGCCTGGGAAAGCAGACCGCAGGGGAAAGTGCATGTAGTTGACTTTGGATAGACACCAGGCAACATTTGTTGAGTGCTTACTATGTGCTGAGCATTCATTCATTCATTCATTCAATCGTTTTTATTGAGTGCTTTCTGTGTGCGGAACACTGTCCTAAGCGCTTGGGTAGTCCAAGTTGGCAACATATAGAGACGGCCCCTACCCAACAATGGGCTCACAGTCTAGAAGGGGGAGACAGACAACAAAGCAAAATATGTGGACAGGTGTCAAGTCGTCAGAACAAAAAGAATTAAAGCTAGCACTGTTCTAGACTGTGAGCCCATTGTTGGGTAGAAAACGTCTCTATATGTTGGAACTTGTACTTCCCAAGCGCTTAGTACAGTGCTCTGTACACAGTAAGTGCTCAATAAATACGATTGAATGAATGAATGAAGGAGCCATTGGAGAGAATCCCTGGAGGATCCTAGTCCAGCAGCCAGGACTGTAGAGGACAGGGGGAAGGATGTGAGTGCAGAAGATTCTTTATACTTCACTCCTCTAATGCCAACCTTCTTACTTAACCTCCATCTCCTCTGTCTCAATGATGACCCTTCATCCACATACTGCCTCTGGCCTGGAATAAATAATAATAATAATAATAATAATAATAATAATAATAATAATAATAATAATAATAATAATGATAATGGCATTTGTTAAGCGCTTACTACGTGCAAAGCACTGTTCTAAGCGCTGGATGGGGATACAAGGTGATCAGGTTGTCCCACATGGGGCTCACAGTCTTAATCCTCATTTTACAGATGAGGGAACTGAGGCCCCGAGAAGTTAAGTGACTTGCCAAGGTCACAAAGCTGACAATTGGTGGAGCCAGGATTTGAACCCATGACCTCCAATTCCCAAGCCCGTGCTGTTTCCATTGAGCCATGCTGCTTTTCTAGTGCTATCCCTGCTCAAATCCGGCAATTACTCTCCCCACTTTCAAAGCCTTATCCAGGGCCCATTTCCTCTAAGAAGCCTTCCCTGACTGCTCCCTCCTTTCCTCTTTCATTCATTCGTATTTATTGAGTGCTTACTGTGTGCAGAGCACTGTACTAAGCGCTTAGCACTGGACTCCCACTCCATTCTGCATCACCCTGACTTGCCCCCTCTATTCATCCCCACTCCCAGCCCCTACATCACTTACATCCATATCTCTCATTAATTTATTTCTATTCGTGTCTGTCTCCCCCACTAGACTGTAAGCTCACTGTGAGCAGGGAATGTGTCTGTGATATTGTTAGATTGCACTCTCCCAAGCACTTAGTACAGTGCTCTGCACAAAGTGCTCAGTAAATACGAATGACGTACTAGAGCCAGGGAAAAGCAGTTTGAACTGGATTTGTTTTCATCTGTTACCTTGCTAATCACTCATTAAACACGTTTGAGATCTTAGATCTTGGTGTCTGCCTGTGGTGGGGCTGGAGGAGAAATAATGATAAGAATAATCAAAATAGTAATTGTGGTATTATGTCTGGATTTCAACCTTAGAATGGGTACAGCAATCGGGGGCAGGGTCTTGGACGACGCCTCGAGGACATGATTCAGAAGAACGGGAGAAGTGGAGGCCTTCAGAATCCAGCAGACCCTAACTGGGATCCAAGAGTGACTCTTTGGGTTCCCTCAAGTGGGATTTATTTATCTATAATTAATTTATATCTATAATTCTATTTATTTATATTGATGCTACTGATTCCTGTCTACTTGTTTTGTTTTGTTGTCTGTCTGCCCCCTTCTAATATTAATAATGCCATTTATTAAGCATTTACTATGTGCAAAGCACTGTTCTAAGCACTGGGGAGTTTACAAGGTGATTAGGTTGTCCCACAGGGGGCTCACAATCTTCATCCCCATTTTACAGATGAGTTAACTGAGGCCCGGAGAAGTGACTTGCCCAAAGTCACACAGCTGACAATTGGCGGAGTCGGAATTTAAACCCATGACCTCTGACTCCAAAGCCCGGGCTCTTTCCACTGAGCCTCTTCTAGACTGTGAGCCGGTTGTTGGATAGGGATTGTCTCTATTTGTTGCCAAATTGTACTCTCCAAGCGCTTAGTACAGTGCTCTGCACACCATAAGCCCTCAATAAATACGATTAAATGAATTAATTAATTTAGGGTTGAGAACTTCAGGCAACGTTACAACTTCAAAATCAATCCGTCTATAGTACAGAACTACTGAAGGGGAGGAGCTGAATACCCTTGGAAAGTAATAGTCCTAATAATTATGTCTTTTTTTTTTTGTTTTCTTTGGTTCCGTGAATTTGTTAAGCATTTACTATGTGACAAGCACTGTTCTAAGCACTGGGGGAGATAAGAGGTAATCAGGGTTTACAGTCTTAATCCCCAAACCTGTGCTCTTTCCACTAAACTATGCTGTTTCTCAAGATTATGATTATGATTAAGAGGGTGAGCCCCTTGTGGGACAGGGATTGGGTACAACCTGATGAAGTTTTACTTACCCCAGCGCTTTGAACAGTGCTTAGTGTGTTGTCAGCTCTTAACTAGGACCGTTATTATCATTAGTATTATTATGAAGTGGGATTTGCTGCAGTCGGAAGGTACGGAACGCATTTCCCAGACTCAGGGCTTGGGATGGAAGCGCTTAGTACAGTGCTCTGCACACAGTAAGCGCTCAATAAATACGATTGATTGATTGATTGATGTCTGCTCCCCAAGCCCTCATAGTCGGTCAGGGCCGAGCATAACGCCCATCCTACCCGTTTATTCATTCATTCAATCGTATTTATTGAGTGTTTACTGTGTGCAGAGCACTGTACTAAGCGCTTGGGAAGTACAAGTTGGCAACATGTGGAGATGGTCCCTACCCAACAATGGTCTTGATCAATGGTTAATAATAACAATGATAATGATGGCATTTGTTAAGCGCTTACTATGTGTCCTAAGTGCTGGAGGAGGACACAGGGTGATCAGGTTGTCCCACGTGGGGCTCACAGTCTTCACCCCCATTTTACAGATGAGGCAACTGAGGCACGGAGAAGTGACTTGCCTAAAGCCACACAGCCGACAAGCGGTGGAGCCAGGATTAGAACCCGTGACCTCTGACTCGCAAGACTGTGCTCTTTCCACTGAGCCACACTGCTTCTCCCACGGACGGCAGTGTCCCGTCCCCTTCCTGGGAATCCGGTGTCCTGACCTGAATTCCCCTTCCTCCCAGCTCTGCCCGCTCCCTGCCCCCTCTCCAAACCCGCCACTTTGGGCCAGCCCCTCTGCCAACTTGTTGCCATGCAGCGTGGCTCAGTGGAAAGAGCCCAGGCTTTGGAGTCAGAGGTCAGGGGTTCGAATCCCGGCTCCACCACAAGTCTGCTGTGTGACCTTGGGCGAGTCACTTCACTTCTCTGAGCCTCAGTTACCTCATTTGTAAAAATGGGGATTAAGACTGTGAGCCCCACGTGGGACAACTTGATCACACTGTATCCTCCCCAGCGCTTAGAACAGTGCTTTGCACATAGTAAGCGCTTAACAAATGCCATCATCATTGTTATTATTATTGTACTTCCCAACTTTGGTGCTTCCCAAGTGCTCAGTCCAGCGCTCTGCACACAGTAAGCGCTCAATAAATACGATTGAATGAATGAATGCCCCCTCCACCCCCCCGCCGCCGGGCAAGCAGAGACACAGGCAGAAAGGTGGCCAGGAGCGTGTTCGGGTCTTCCAAGTTTTCCCACTGCCGCCTTTCCCACCCTCTGGCTGGATCTTCCCCTTCGGGACTCAGTCAAGGGTCCTGGACCGGTGACCACGCCTGGAGATCCTCTTCCCGGAGCCCCCCCGGCTGGGGGGCTTCAGCAGCCGCCTCATCTTCCGGATGGGGACCCTTCTTGGTTGGGCCCGGTTGCCCTTCTTAAAGTAGCTGCTGATATAGGTGATAATGGTGCCTTTGGCCTTCGATGACAAAACCACTTGATCTTGGTGCAATTTCCTCAGTACCTGGGGGACAGAGAAGGAGGTCGTAAGGGTCGTTCTTCCCCCTCTAGACTGCAAGCTCCCTTATTCATTCATTTTACTTATACATACCTATTCTATTTTATTTTGTTAATAAGGAGGTCGTAAGGGTCATTCTTCCCCCTCTAGACTGCAAGCTCCCTTATTCGTTCATTTTACTTATACATACCTATTCTATTTTATTTTGTTAATAAGGAGGTCGTAAGGGTCATTCTTCCCCCTCTAGACTGCAAGCTCCCTTATTCGTTCATTTTACTTATACATACCTGTTCTATTTTATTTTGTTAATAAGGAGGTCGTTAGGGTCATTCTTCCCCCTCTAGACTGCAAGCTCCCTTATTCATTCATTTTACTTATACATACCTATTCTATTTTATTTTGTTAATATGTTTGGTTTTGTTCTCTGTCTCCCCCTTCAAGACTGTGAGCCCATATGTTGCCAACTTGTACTTCCCAAGCATTTAGTACAGTGCTGTGCACTCAGTAAGCGCTCAATAAATATGATTGATTGATTGATTGACTGAGGGCAGGGAATGTCTATTTTATTCATTAATAATAATAATGTTGGTATTTGTTAAGCCCTTACTATGTACAAAGCACTGGGGTAGATACACGGTAATCAGGTTGTCCTATGTGGGGCTCACAGTCTTCATCCCCATTTTACAGATGAGGAAACTGAGGCCCAGGGAATTTAAGTGACTTGCCCAAGGTCACACAGCTGACAAGTGGCAGAGCCGGGATTAGAACCCACGACCTCTGGCTCCCCAGCCCATGCTCTTTCCACTGAGCCACGCTGCTTCTTTCGTTCAATTATAGTGATTGAGCACTTACTGTGTGCAGAGCACTGTACTAAGCGCTTGGGAAGTACAAGTCAGCAGCATATAGAGACGGTGCCTACCCAACAATGGGCTCACAGTCTAGAAGGGGGAGACAGACAACAAAACAAAACAAGTAGGCAGGCATCAATAGCATCAAAACAGATAAATAGAATTATAGATATATACACATCATTAATAAAATTAATAGAATAATCAATATGTACAAATATACACAAGAGCTGTGGGGCGGGGAAGCAGGTAGAGCAGAGGGAGGGAGTGGGGTGATGGGGAGAGGAGGAGGAGCAGAGGAAATTGTACTCTCCCAAGTGCTTAGTACAGTGCCCTGCACACAGTAGGTGCTCAATAAATATGATTGACTGTAAGCTCATTGTGGGCAGGGAGCATGTTCATTTATTCATTCAATTGTATTTATTGAGCGCTTACTGAGTGCAGAGCACTGTACTAAGCGCTTGGGAAGTACAAGTTGGCAACATATAGAGACGGTCCCTACCCAACAGCGGCTCACCGTCTAGAAGGGGGAGACAGACAACAAAACAAAACATATTAACAAAATAAAATAAATAGAATAAATATGTACAAATAAAATAAATAAATACATAAATAAATAGAGTAATAAATACGTACAAACATATATACAGGTGCTGTGGGGGGGAAGGAGGTAAGGCGGGGGGGATGGGGAGGGGGAGGAGGGGGAGAGGAAGGAGGGGGCTCAGTCTGGGAAGGCCTCCTGGAGGAGGTGAGCTCTCAGGATGTGTTTTATTGCTATGTTGTACTCTCCCAAGCGTTTAGTACAGTGCCCTGCAAACAGAAACTGCTCAATAATTACAACTAACTACCTGACTCCAAGAGGCCTTCCCTGACTAAGCCCTCCTTTCCTCTTCTCCCACTCCTGTCTGCATCGCCCTGACTCGCTCCCTTTATCCATCCCCTCTTCCAGCCCCATACCAATAATAATAATAATAATAATAATAATAATAATAATAATGGTATTTGTTAAGCGCATACTATGTGCTACTCATTGTACTAGGAGCTGAGGTGGATACAAGCAAATGGAGTTGGACACAATCCTTGTCCCACGTGGGGCTCACAGTCCCAATCCCCATTTTACAGATGAGGTAACTGAGGCTCAGAGAAGTGAAGGGACTTGCCCAAGGTCACACAGCAGACAAGTGGTGGAGGCAGAATAACAAGCCAGGGCCTTCTGATTGCCAGGCCCATGCTCTATTCACTACACCACGCTGTCCACACCTGTAATCTTATTTATTTATATTAATGTCTGTCTCCCCATCTAGACTGTAAGCTCATTGAGGGCAGGACACGTGTCTCTTATATTGTTGTACCCTACTCTCCCAAACGTTCAGCACAATGCTTTGCACATAGTAAGCACTCAATAAATATGTTTGACTGACTGACTGAACAGAAGCTGAGGGAAGGAGGAGAAACAGCTGTGCGACTTTGGGCAAGTCACTTGACTTCTCTGTGCCTAAATTACCTCATCTGGAAAATGGGGATGAAGACTGTGAGCCCTACATGGGACATCCTGATTACCTTGTATCTGCCCCAGCGCTTAGAACAGTGCTTGGCACATAGTAAGCGAGCCCATTGTTGAGTAGGGATAGTCTCTATAGGTTGCCAATTCGTATTTCCCAAGGGCTTAATACAGTGCTCTGCACACAGTAAGTGCTCAATGAATATGATTGAATGAATGAATGAATGAATGAACAAATACCAAATAAAAAAAGGCAGCGTGGCCTAATGGATAGATCACAGGCTTGGGAGTCAGAAGGATCTGGGTTCTAATCTAAGCTCTGCCAATTGTCTGCTGCGTGACCTTGGGCAAGTCAATTCACTACTCTGGGCCTCAGTTCCCTTGCCTCTAAAATGGGGTTTAAGATTGTGAGCCCGTTGTTGGGTAGGGACCGTCTCTATATGTTGCCGACTTGTACTTCCCAAGCGCTTAGTACAGTGCTCTGTACACAGTAAGCACTCAATAAATGATTGAATGAATGAATGAATGAATGTGGGACAGGGACAGTGTCCAACCTCTTTATCTTGTGTTCTCCCCAGTGCTTAGTACAGTGTCTGGCACATACTAATACTAATACTAATACTAATAATAATAATAATAATAATAATACTAATAATAATAATATCATTTATTAAGAGCTTACTATGTGCAAAGCACTGTTCTAAGCGCTGGGGAGGATACAAGGTGATCAGTTTGTCCCACGGGGGGCTCACAGTTTTAATCCCCATTTTACAGATGAGGTAACTGAAGCCCAGAGAAGTGAAATGACTTGCCCAAAGTCACCCAGCTGACAAGTGGCAGAGCCGGAATTTGGACCGATGGAGTCTGACTCCAAAGCCCGGGCTCTTTCCACTGAGCCACACTGCTTCCCCATAGTACATAGTAAGCACTCAGCAAATATCAGGAAAAAAAAAAGGTAGGAGACAGGAGGATGGCCTAGAAGAAGAAGGAAAAGGGGGAAATGGGAGAAGCTGGGAATATAATGACAGCATTTATTAAACGCTCACTATGTCCAAAGTGCTGTTCTAAGTGTTGGGGAGGTTAAAAGGTGATCAGGTTGTCCCACGGGGGGCTCACATTCTTAATCTCCATTTTACAGATGAGGTAACTGAGGCCCAGAGAAGTGACTTGCCCAAAGTCACCCAGCTGACAAGTGGCAGAGCCGGAATTTGGACTGATAGAGTCTGACTCCAAAGCCCGTGCTCTTTCCACTGAGCCACGCTGCTTCCCCCATAGTACATAGTAAGCACTCAGCAAATATCAGGAAAAAAAAAAAAAACGGTAGGAGACAGGAGGATGGTCTGGAAGAAGAAGGAAAAGGGTGAAATGGGAAAAGCTGGGAATATAATGATGGTGTTTATTAAATGCTTACTATGTCCAAAGCACTGTTCTAAGCGCTGGGGAGGTTAGAAGGTGATCGGGTTGTCCCATGGGGGGGCTCACAGTATTAATCCCCCTTTTAAAGATGAGGTAACTGAGGCCCAGAGAAGTGAAGCGACTTGCCCAAAGTCACACAGCTGACAATAGGGAATATGTGGGGGGGGGGGGGAATGGAGGGGCTGGTGGGTGGTGTCTCCCCCTTCTGTCTCCCCCTTTTAGACTGTGAGCCCACTGTTGTGTAGGGACTGTCTCTATATGTTGCCAATTTGTACTTCCCAAGCGCTTAGTACAGTGCTCTGCACATAACAAGCGCTCAATAAATACGATTGATGATGATGATGTTGCCAATTTGTACTTCCCAAGCGCTTAGTACAGTGCTCTGCACATAATAAGCGCTCAATAAATACGATTGATGATGATGATGATGATGGTGAAGGAAGGGAGGAGGAGACGGGTGAGGAGGAACAGACCTTAGAGATGCAACGCGATTGCTCGGTCATGGGAGTTCTCCTCTTCTTCTTGCCTTTTCCGTTCTGCTGCCCCGACCTTTGCCTCTTCATCGTCTTGGTGGCCTTGGCCATGTCTCGGCCTCCGTCACCTTCCCTCTCTTCTCCTCCCCAGACGTCGCCGGCCTTTTTATGTCCAAGCCCGCTTCCAGCTCACAATGGCTGGTGGCCCCCTCACCCTCCCATTGGCTCCCAGACGCCCACGGCCCGTGGGAGTCACAAAGGCCGGAGAGGATGCCAGGAGATCATGCGAATCAGGGGCTGGCTAATTGTCCACCTGCAAATGGGCCAGGGTGGTCACCTAGAAGACGAGGCTGAGAGTCACAAAGGCCAGAATTGCAATCAATCAATCGTATTTATTGAGCGCTTACTGTGTGCAGAGCACGGTACTAAACGCTTGGGAAGTACAAGTTGGCAACATATAGAGACAGTCCCTACTCAACAGTGGACTCACAGTCTAGAAGGGGGACAGAGAACAAAACCAAACATACTAACAAAATAAAATAAATAGAAAAGGTATGTACAAGTAAGATAAATAAATAAATAAATAAATAGAGTAATAAATATGTACAAACATATATACAGGTGCTGTGGGGAAGGGAAGGAGGTAAGATGGGGGGGTGGAGAGGGGGACGAGAGGGAGAGGAGGGAAGGGGCTAATGATCTCCTAGACTGTGAGCCCGTTCACTCATTCATTCAATCGTATTTATTGAGCGCTTACTGTGTGCAGAGCACTGGACTAAGCACTTGGGAAGTACAAGTCGGCACCATATAGAGACGGTCCCTACCCAACAACGGGCTCACAGTCTAGAAGGGGGAGACGGACAACAAAACAAAACATGTGGACAGGTGTCAAGCCATCAGAATAAAAAGTAAAGCGAGATTCATTCATTCAATCGCATTTATTGAGCACTTACTGTGTGCAGAGCACTGGACTAAGAACTTGGGAAGTACAAGTCGGCACCACATAGAGACAGTCCCTACCCAACAATGGGCTCACAGTCTAGAAGGGGGAGACAGACAACAAAACAAAACGTGTGGACAGGTGTCAGGCCATCAGAATAAATCGAAGTAAAGCTAGATTCATTCATTCAATCCTATTTATTGAGCTTACTGTGTGCAGAGCACTGGACTAAGTGCTTGGGAAGTACAAGTTGGCAACATATAGAGACGGTCCCTACCCAACAGCGGGCTCACAGTCTAGAAGGGGGAGACAGACAACAAGACAGAACATATTAACAAAATAAAATAAATAGAATAAATGATGCACATCATTAACAAAATAAATAGAATAATAAATATGTACAAGTAAAATAAATAGAGGGTAAAATAAATAGAAAACAAGAGCCTGTTTTTTTTAAATGGCATTTATTAAGCACTTACTATGTGCAAAGCACTGTTCTAAGTGCTGGGGCACTTACAAGGTAATCAGGTTGTCCCATGGCGGGGGCTCACAGTTTTAATCCCCATTTTACAGATGAGGTAACTGAGGCACAGAGAAGTTAAGTGACTTGCCCAAAGTCACACAGCTGACAAGTGGCGGAACTGGAATTTGAACCCATGACCTCTGACTCCAAAGCCCCTGCTCTTTCCACTGAGCCACGCTGCTTCTCTGTTGTTGGGTAGGGACTGTCTCTAGCTGTTGCCGACTTGTACTTCCCAAGCGCTTAGTCCAGTGCTCTGCACACAGTAAGCGCTCAATAAATAGGATTGAATGAATGAGTAATCGATTTTGTGGCATTTGCTGCACACCTGCTGTGTGCCCTGAATTGAGGGAGATACAAGATGATCAGATTGGATGGATAATAATCATAATAATAACAATGATGATGATGATGATGATGATGATGATGATGATGATGATAATAATAATAATAATAATAATAATAATAATAATAATAGTTATGGGATTTGTTAAGTGCTTTCTTAGAGAAGCAGCATGGCTCAGTGGAAAGAGCCCGGGCTTGGGAGCCAGAGGTCATGGGTTCGAATCCGAGAGCTAATGGGAGGAGAGGATGCTGGGAGATTATGCAAATGAGGGGCTGGCTAATTGCCCACGTGTTAATGGGCTGGGGTGGTCACCTAGAAGAGGAGGCTGAGAGTCACAAAGGCCTCAATTGTAATAATCTTCTAGACTGTGAGCCCATTGTTGGGTAGGGACCATCTCTGTTGCTGACTTGGACTTCCCAAGCGCTTAGTCCAGTGCTCTGCACATAGTAAGCGCTCAGTAAATACGATTGAATGAATGAGTAATCAATTTTGTGGCATTTGCTGCACACCTGCTGTGTGCCAAGAAATCGAGGGAGATACAAGATGATCAGATTGAATGGAAAATAATAAAATAATAAAATAATCATTATTCATTCATTCAATCATATTTACTGAGCACTTACTGTGTGCAGAGCACTAAGCACTTGGGAAGTACAAGTTGGCAACATATAAGACGCTCCCTACCCAACAATGGGCTCACAGTCTAGAAGGGGGAGACAGACAACAAAACAGAACATATTAATACAATAAATAGAATAGTAAACGTAAACGGTAGGTCTCAACGGAGGAGTACTAGAATGGAAGGTTTCTTTTCTTTTCTTTTTGTAATTGTACTTGTTAAGCGCTTACTATGTGCCAGGCACTGAACTAAGCGCTGGGGTAGATACAAGATACAGTCCAGTCCCTCACGGGGCTCACAGTCTTAATCTCCATTATACAGGTGCAGCGTGGCTCAGTGGATAGAGCCCTGGCTTTGGAGTCAGAGGTTATGGGTTCAAATCCCTGCTCTGCCAATTGTCAGCTGTGTGACTTTGGGCAAGTCACTTCACTTCTCTGGGCCTCAGTTACCTCATCTGGAAAATGGGGATGAAGACTGTGAGCCCCCCGTGGGACAACCTGATCACCTTGTAACCTCTCCAGCGCTTAGAACAGTGCTTTGCACATAGTAAGCACTTAATAAATGCCATTAAAAACAAACAAAAGAAAAAAACTGTGGCTCAGAGAAGCAAAGCCACTTGCCCAAGGTCACCCAGCTGACAAATGGCGGAGCCGGAATTAGAATCCAGGTCCTTCTGACTCCCAATCCCGTGCTCTTTCCACTGAACCACACGGTGCTTGGGCTTAACAAATTATGGGATTTATTCAGCGCTTTCTTAGAGAAGCAGCGTGGCTCAGTGGAAAGATCCCAGGCTTGGGAGCCAGAGGTCATGGGTTCGAATCTGAACTCCACCACTTGTCAGCTAGGTGAATTTGGGCAAGTCACTTCACTTCTCTGGACCTCAGTTACCTCACCTGGAAAATGGGGATTAAAAGTGTGAGCCCCCAGTGGGACAATCTGATCACCTTGTATCCCCCCCAGCGCTTAGAACAGTGCTTCACACATAGTAAGCACTTAATAAATGCCATCATTATTATTATTATGTGCCAGGCACTGTTCTAAGTGCTGGGGTGGATACAGTCTTGGGACTGTCTCTATATGTTGCAAACTTGTACTTCCCAAGTGTTTAGTACAGTGCTCTGCACACAGCAAGCGCTCAATAAATACCATTGAATGAATGAATGAATGAATGAATGAATGAAAAGCAAAGAGGACTGTGTGACTCATTCATTTATTCAATCGTTATTTATTGAGCGCTTACTGTGGGGAGAGCACTGTATTGAGAAGCAGCGTGGCTCAGTGGAAAGAGCCCCCGTTTTGGTGTCAGAGGTCATGGGTTCAAATCCCTGCTCCGCCAACTCTCCAGCTGTGTGACTTTGGGCAAGTCACTTAACTTCTCTGTGCCCCAGTTCCCTCATCTGTAAAATGGGGATGAGGACTGTGAGCCCCACGTGGGACAACCTGATTACCTTGTTACCTCCCCAGCGCTTAGAACAGTCCTTTGCACATAGTAAGCGCTTAATAAATGCCATCATTAATTATTAGTCTACAGAGCTGCAGTGCTATTGACCTTCTCTATGACTGAGAGTCCAGCATCGAAGTCATTAGTCAGTCGATGGTATTTCTTGAGCGCTTACTGTGTGCAGAGCACTGTACTAAGCACTCGGGAAGTACAAATCGGCAACGTAGAGAGACGGTCCCTACCCAAGTAGAGCTCACAGTCTCAATCCCCATTTTGCAGATGAGGTAACTGAGGTCCAGAGAAGTTAAGTGACTTCCCCAAGGTCACATAGAAGTAAAGTGGCAGAGATAGGATTAGAACCCATGACCTTCTGACCCCTAGGCCTGGGCTCAATCCACTATGTCATGCTGCATCATCATCATCATCATCATCATCATCATCATCATCATCTTATTATTATCATTATTATTATTATTATTATCATCATCATCATCATCATCATTAATTAATTCACAATGATAGTAATAATAATGATTTTGGCACTTAATAATAATGATGACGGTATTTGTTAAAGTGATGGTTTTTGTTAAAATGCTTACTATGTGTGAAGCACTGTTCTAAGCGCTGGGAGGAGATACAAGGTGATCAGGTTGTCCCACGTGGGGCTCACAGTCTTAATCCCCATTTTATAGATGAGGTAACTGAGGCACAGAGGAGTGAAGTGACTTGCTCAGAGTCACACAGCTGACAAGTGGCGGAGCCGGGATTTGAACCCATGACCTCTGACTCCAAAGCCCGGGCTCTTTCCACTGAGCCACGCTGCACTTACTAGGCACCAAGCGCTGTTCTAAGCACTGGGTTAGATTCAAGGTGACCTTGGGCAAGTCATTTCACTTCTCTGGACCTCAGTTCCCTCATCTGTATTATGGGGATTAAGACTGTGAGCCCCACATGGGACATCCTGATTGCCATTTTTCTACCCCAGCACTTAGTACAGTGCATCATCATCATCATCAATCGTATTTATTGAGCGCTTACTGTGTGCAGAGCACTGTACTAAGCGCTTGGGAAGTACAAATTGGCAACAATTGCATGGCATGGCAATGTGCATGGCACATAGTAAGTGCTTAACAAATACTGTAATCATTATTAGGAGTAGTATTACTTTGTGTAGAGCATTATAAAATAATAATATTGATGGCGTTTGTTAAGCGCTTACTATGTGCCAAGTACTGTTCTAAGCGCTGAGGTAGATACAAGGTAATCAGGTTGTCCCACGTAGGGCTCACAGTCTTAATTAAGGAAATTAAGTTTAAGTGCTTCTTTCCAAGTCACACAGCAGGCAAGTAGAGGAGCCAGAATTATTCATTCAATCGTATTTATTGAGCGCTTACTATGTGCAGAGCACTGGACTAAGGATTAGAAACGAGGTCCTCCTTACTCCCAGGCCCAGCCTCTTTCCATCAGACCGTGAGCCCATTGTTGGGTAGGGACCATCTCTATATGTTGCCAACTTGTCCTTCCCAAGCGCTTAGTACATTGCTCTGCACACAGTAACTGCTCAATAAATTAATCAATCAATCAATCAATCCTATTTATTGAGCACTTGTGTGCAGAGCACTGTACTAAGCGTTTGGGAAGGACAAGTTGGCAACGGTCCCTACCCAACAGTGGGCTCACAGTCTAGAAGGGGGAGACAAGAACAAAACCAAACATATTAACAAAATAAAATAAATACAACAGATATGTACAAGTAAAATAAATACGACTGAATGAATGAATGAATGAATGAATCAGGACATGCTGCCTCTCTAAAAATACTCCATAATGCTCAATAAATTGCGGGAATTGATTGAGGTCAATTTAGAGCTCAGATTGGCTTGCATATTTTAATAGTGTTTCTGGGGGGAAATACTTCTCATTAGTTGCAATATAATCCAGCTAATAAAATGGAAAACCTGATATGCAGTGTTAGCTATTGACAATGGGCACATGTCTACTCTGTATGTAAAATTGTTAATAGGCTGTTGCCTGTTTAATTTTCTTAGCAATAAAAGTATTTAGAAGACATCAATGGAGTCAGCCTTAATTTATGCCGTCCCCGTCTTTCTTCATACCCGCGGTTTACAATCAGAAAAAGAATCATTTTATCTCCTCCTTCCGCCAGTTAACAATTATTTTCTAAATGAATGAGGTCATTAAATTTGGATTCAGATCTAATTGTTCCTTATTGGAAGTGTCAGTTTTCACAGTTCATTGATAAGGGCATTGGTGGAAGAGGGAGAAAGTAAGAGAAAGAAAACTTCTCTCGAAGATAAGCCCATTTCTAGACTGGAAGCTCGTTGTGGGCAGGGACTATGTCTGTTATATTGTTATATTGTACTTCCCCAGGCGCTTAGTTCATTGCTCTGCGCACTGTAAGCGCTCAATAAATACGATTGACTCACTTGCTGACTTCTCTGTTGTTGAGCCACGGTGGCTCAGTGGAAAGAGCCCGGGCTTTAGAGTCAGAGGTCATGGGTTCAAATCCTGGCTCCGCCAATTGTCAGCTATGTGACTTTGGGCAAGTCACTTCACTTCTCTGTGCCTCAGTTCCCTCATCTGTAAAATGGGGATTAAGACTGTGAGCCACCTGTGGGACAACCTGATCACCTTGTAACCTCCCCAGCGCTTAGTAGAGCGCTTTGCACATAGTAAGTGCTTAATACGTGTCATTATTATTATTATTATTATTATTATTATTATTATTATTATTATGTGGTGCTCTCCAGCTATGGGCAGGGAATGGGTCTGTTTATTGTCATATCGTACTCTCTCAAGCCCTTGATTTAGAGCTTTGTGCACACTAAGCACTCAACAAACACAACACCTGTATATATGTTCGTACAGATTTATTACTCTATTTTACTTGTACATATTTACTATTCTATTTATTTTAATGATGTGCATCTAGCTTTATTTCTATTTATTTTGATGACGACACCTGTCCACATGTTTTGTTTTGTTGTCTGTCTCCCCCTTCTAAACTGTGAACCCGTTGTTGGGTAGGGACTGTCTCTATATGTTGTCAACTTGTACTTCCCATGCGCTTAGTACAGTGTTCTGCACACAGTAAGTGCTCAATAAATGCAATTGAATGAATGAATGAATGAAAGATTTCTTCTAATCCTGGTTCCACCACTTGTCTGTTGTGTGATCTTGGGCAAGTCGTTTCACATCTCTGGGCCTCAGGTCCTTATATGTTGCCAGCTTGTACTTCCCAAGCACTTAGTACAGTGCTCTGCACACAGTAAGCGCTCAATAAATACGATTGATTGATTGATTGATTGATTCCCTCATCTGCAAAATGGGGTTTATGACTGTGAGCCCCATGTGGGACACCCTGATTACCTTGTATCTATCCCAAACTGTGAGCCTACATGGGACACAGATTTGTTTTTATCCACCCCAGCCCTTAGAACAGTGCCTGACACATAGTAAGTGCTTAATAAATACCATAATTATCGTTATTATTATTGTTGTTGCAGATATTTTTTTTTAAATGACCCATGGTTGCATTTCGGTCCTGCGATATCCCTGGCTTGGCTTGAGGGAAAGCTACTCCTCTCTCCAATGTCTGATAGACTGTGAGCCCGCTGTTGGGAAGGGACCGTCGCTCCATGTTGCCGATTTGTACTTCACAAGTGCTTAGTGCAGTGTTCTGCACACAGTAAGCGCTCAATAAATACACTTTGAATGAATGGATGAACCATTGATGATGGTTAGAAGAAGATAACTCGTTCTAGAGAGACTGAACAAGAGTAAATCACCAAACTGGCCACTGGAGCCGCGTGGCTTAGTGGAAAGAGGCCGGGCTTGGGAGTCAGAGGTCGTGGGTTCTAATCCCAGTTCTGCCACATATCAGCTGTGTGACTTTGGGCAGGTCGCTTGACTTCTCTGGGCCTCAGTTACCTCATCTGGAAAATGGGGATGAAGATCGTGAGCCCCACGGGGGTCAACCTGATTACCTTGTATCCACCCCAGCGCTTAGAACAGTGCTTGGCACACATTAAGAGCTTTACAGATAACATTATTATAGGCCTTGAGGACACTCTTTCCAGAAATAGATCATTCTGATTAATTTCCCTGCAATGTACCCTTCACGATCCCATCGGCCAGCATTTTAAAAATGGTATCTGTTAAATCAATTAATCAATCAATCAATCGTATTTATTGAGCGCTTACTGTCTGCAGAGCACTGTATTAAGCGCTTGGGGAGTACAAGTTGGCAACATATAGAGACAGTTCCTACCCAACAGTGGGCTCACAGTCTAGAAGGGGGACACAGAAAACAAAACCAAACATATTAACAAAATAAAATAAATAGAATAGATATGTACAGGTAAAATAAATAAGTAAATAAATACAGTAATAAATATGTACAAACATATATACATACGTGCCAGGCACTGTATTAAGCAATGGGATAGATACAAGATAATTAGGTTGGACACAGTCTCTCTCCTAAAAGATGCTCACAATCTTAATCCCCATTAAGAAAAATGTCAGAGCTGGGTTTAGAAGCCCAGTCTTGTCACTCCCAGTTCTTTGCTCTATCCTTGGCTCAGTGGAAAGACTGGACTTGGGGTCAGAAGTCATGGGTTCAAATCCTGCCTCTGTTAATTGTCAGCTGTGTGACTCTGGGCAAGTCACTTCACTTCTCTGGGCCTCAGTTCCCTCATCTGGAAAATGGAGATTAAGACTTTGAGCCCTCCGTGGGACAACCTGATCACCTTGTAACCTCCCCAGTGCTTAGAACAGTGCTTTGCACATAGTAAGTGCTTAATAAATGCTATGATAATAATAATAACATTAATAATATTATTAATTAATTAATATTAATTCATTAATAATATTTATAATTAATTATTATTAATAATAATAATAATGATAATTATTATTATTATTATTTGACTGCAATAGTTTTTTAGTTATCAGTCGATCAATCAAGGTAGGGCTCAGTATGTACGATTGATGAATTGATTCCAGGCTCCTCACTGGTCTCCGAGGCTCCAGACTCTCTCCCAACTATTCATTCACTCATTCATTCATTCAATTGTATTTATTGAGCGCTTACTGTGCGCAGAGCACTGTACTAAGCGCTTGGGAAGTACAAGTTGGCAACATATAGAGACGGTCCCTACCCAACAACGGGCTCACAGTCTAGAAGGGTGATACTGTACAGTGCTACACCGATCACCTTCTTATAAAATCGCTCATCCATCTTCTTCCCTCGCCGCAGAATCGTCCAACGACTTCCCCAGTTCTCTCTGTATCATGGCAGATATACGAACTCCTCGTCACCTCTCCCGAAAAAATTCGTTTCACCTCCTTCAGCCCAGCTTCTCCTCTTCATTTAATTCCTAGCAACGTCCTAGCCTGTCACCTCCACCGTTTAACTCCTTTATTTTTACCCTTCCTCAGCACAAAACAAATATAATCAATCCCTTAGTTGGTTATTCCTCCTGAGTAGCCTATTTGTAAACGTTTTTATCCATCTCCCAGTTAGAGTGTAAACTCCTGTGGACAGGAAAAGGTGTCTTGCTCTCCCAGGGTTTAGGACAGTGTGTGGCATTCATTCATTCATTCCATCGTATTTATTGAGCGCTTACTGTGTGCAGAGCACTGTACTAAGCGCTTGGGAAGTACAAGTTGGCAAAATATAGAGACGGCCCCTACGCAAAAACGGGCTCATCGTGGGTTTGATAATGGGAACCTGAAGCTGCATAATCAATCATCCAACCAACTGTATTCATTGAGTGCTTACTGTGTGCAGAGCACTATGCTAAGCACTTGGGAGAGTAATATTCTGTGTTGGTAGACATTTCCTGCCCTCCAGGAGCTTACAGTCTACTGTGGCACATAGTAAACGCTTAACAAATACCATTATCATTATTATTATCATTCTTCTTATTATTCTGTTGTATTCAGCGACATGGGTTAATACACCATTACCATCATCATCATCATCATCATCATCATCAATTGTATTTATTGAGCGCTTACTATGTACAGAGCACTGTACTAAGCGCTTGGGAAGTACAAATTGGCAACACATAGAGACAGTCCCTACCCAACAGTGGGCTCACAGTCTAAAAGGGGGAGACAGAGAACAAAACCAAACATACCAACAAAATAAAATAAATAGGATAGATATGTACAAGTAAAATAAATAAATAAATAAATAAATAAATAAATAAATAGAGTAATAAATATGTACAACCATATATACATATATACAGGTGCTGTGGGGAAGGGAAGGAGGTAAGATGGGGGGATGAAGAGGGGGAAGAGGGGGAGAGGAAGGAAGGGATTATTATTATCATTCTTCTTATTATTCTGTTGTATTCAGTGACATGGCTTAATGGATAGAACATAGGCCCGGGAATCATAGGGACCTGGGTTCTAATTCGCACTCTATCACTTGTTTGCTGTATGACCATGGGCAAATCACTTCACTTTTCTGGGCCTCAGTCACTTTGTCCTTGACTTTGGGATGAAAACTGTGAGCCCCATGTGGGGCAGGGACTGTACCCATCCTGTTTATTTTCTATCTACCCCAGCTCTTAGAACAGTGTTTGACACGTAGAGAAGCAGCGTGGCTTAGTGGAAAGAACACGGGCTTGAGAGTCAGAGGACACAGGTTCTAATCCCGCCTCTGCCATTTGTTTGCTGTGTGACCTTGGGCAAGTCACTTAGCTTCTCTGTGCCTCAGTCACCTCATCTGGAGAATGGGGAAAAAGTGTGAGCCCCACATGGCACAACCTGATTACACTTTGTCTACCCCAGCACTTAGAACCGTGCTTCATTCATTCATTCATTCAATCGTATTTATTGAGCGCTTACTGTGTGCAGAGCACTGTACTAAGTGCTTGGGAAGTACAAGTTGGCAATATATAGAGACGGTCCCTACCCAGCAGTGGGCTCACAGTCTAGAAGGGGGAGACAGAGAACGAAACAAAATATACTAACAGAATAAAATAAATAGAATAAATATGTATTTAATACATGTATTCAATACATGAAGTATGTATTGAAGTGGGGAGAGACACGAAGATGGGAAATCAGAGAGAAGGCTGACACAGTAGTCCAGACAGGATAGAATGAGAGCTTGAATGAGCAGGGTAGCGGTATGGATGGAGAGGAAAGGGCGGAGCTTGGCAATGTTGCGGAGCTGAGACTGGCAGGTTTTGGTCACGGCTTGGATGTGAGGGGTGAACGAGAGAGCGGAGTCGAGGATGACACCAAGGTTGCGGGCTTGTGAGACGGGAAGGATGGTAGTGCCGTCAACAGAGATGGGAAAGTCAGGGAGAGGACAAGGTTTGGGAGGGAAGACAAGGAGCTCAGTCTTGGACATGTTGAGTTTTAGGTGGTGGGCAGACATCCAAATGGAGATGTCCTGAAGGTAGGAGGAGATGCGAGCCTGGAAAGAGGGGGAGAGAGCAGGGGCAGAGATGGAGATCTGGGTGTCATCAGCATAGAGATGATAAAATAAATCAATAAATAGAGTAATAAATACATACAAACATATATCCATATATACAGGTGCTGTGTGGAAGGGAAGGTGGTAAGACGGGGGGGATGGAGGGGGGAGGAGGGGAAGAGGAAAGAGGGGGCTCAAGTAAGTGCTTAATACCATTATTACTATTAATATTATTATTAACAAATCTCATCATCATCATCATCGTCCCCCTCTCCACCCCCCATCTTACCTCCTTCCCTTCCCCACAGCACCTGTATATATGTTTGTACATATTTATTACTCTATTTATTTATTTATTTATTTATTTATTCTACTTGTACATATCTATTCTATTTGTTTTATTTTATTAGTACGTTTGGTTTTGTTCTCTGTCTCCCCCTTCTAGACTGTGAGCCCACTGTTGGGTAGGGACTGTGTCTATATGTTGCCAACTTGTACTTCCCAAGTGCTTAGTACAGTGCTCTGCACACAGTAAGTGCTCAATAAATATGATTGATGATTGATTGATTGATTGAATGATTGATCGATTGATCCTCCATCTGGTCGAACAGTGCCCAGCCATGATCTCCAGCCCTGTCATGGTCGTATTCAATTGTATTTGTTGAGCACTTACCATGTGCAAACCACTGTACTGAGCACTTGGGAGAGGACAATAAAACAATGAACAGACACAATCCCTGTCCACAAGGAGCATCAGCCTTGATGTTCAGCTAGCTGACACCTGATCAGAAATGAGTATAATAATGATGGCATTTATTAAGCGCTCACTACATGCAAAGCACTGTTCTAAGCCTCCTCCCCTCTTGTCAGGGGAAACCTGGGAGAACTATCCCTCCTCCCCCATCTCCCTTCCTCCAGGCTGGATCTCCTGACCTGCCCCAATATCATTCCTGGCCAAGACTCCAGCAAAGTGGCCTACTGGAAAGAGCTCCAGCCTGTGAGTCAGAAGACCTGGGTTCTGATCCCGGCTTCGCCACTTGTCCACTGTGTGACCTTGGGTAAGTCACATCAATCAATAAATCAATCAATCATATTTATTGAGCACTGACTGTGTGCAGAACACTGTACTAAGCGCTTGGGAAGTACAAGTTGGCAACATATAGAGACAGTCCCTACCCAATAGTGGGCTCACAGTCTAAAAGGGGGAGAAAGAGAACAAAACCAAACATGCTAAGAAAATAAAATAAATAGAACAGATATGTACAAGTAAAATAAATAAATAAATAAATAGAGTAATAAATATGTACAAACATATATACATGTATACAGGTGCTGTGGGGAAGGGCAGGAGGTAAGAAGGGGGGATGGAGAGGGGGACGAGGGGGAGAGGAAGGAAGGGGCTCAGTCTGGGAAGGCCTCCTGGAGGAGGTGAGCTCTCAGAAGGGCCTTGAAGGGAGGAAGAGAGCTAGCTTGGCGGATGGGTAGAGGGAGGCCATTCCAGGCCTGGAGGAGGACATGGGCTGGGGGTCGACGGTGGGACAGGTGAGAACGAGTCATGATGAGGAGATTAGTGGCAGAGGAGCGGAGGGTGCGGGCTGGGCTGTAGAAGGAGAGAAGGGAGGTGAGGTAGGAGGGGGCGAGGGGATGGACAGCCTTGAAGTCCAGGGTGAGGAGTTTCTGCCTGATGCGCAGATTGATTGGTAGCCATTGGAGATTTTTGAGGAGGGGATTAACATGCCCAGAGTGTTTATGGACAAAGACAATCCGGGCAGCAGCATGAAGTATGTATTGAAGTGGGGAGAGACACGAAGATGGGAAATCAGAGAGAAGGCTGACACAGTAGTCCAGACAGGATAGAATGAGAGCTTGAATGAGCAGGGTAGCGGTATGGATGGAGAGGAAAGGGCGGAACTTGGCAATGTTGCGGAGCTGAGACTGGCAGGTTTTGGTCACGGCTTGGATGTGAGGGGTGAACGAGAGAGCGGAGTCGAGGATGACACCAAGGTTGCGGGCTTGTGAGACGGGAAGGATGGTAGTGCCGTCAACAGAGATGGGAAAGTCAGGGAGAGGGCAGCGTTTGGGAGGGAAGACAAGGAGTTCAGTCTTGGACATGTTGAGTTTTAGGTGGCAGGCAGACATCCAAATGGAGATGTCCTGAAGGTAGGAGGAGATGCGAGCCTGGAAAGAGGGGGAGAGAGCAGGGGCAGAGATGGAGATCTGGGTGTCATCAGCATAGAGATGATAGTTGAAGCCGTGGGAGCGAATGAGGTCACCAAGGGAGTGCGTGAAGATCGAGAACAGAAGGGGACCAAGCACTGAACCTTGGGGAACCCCCACAGTAAGAGGATGGGAGGGGGAGGAGTAGCCTGCAAAAGAGACTGAGAATGAACGACCGGAGAGATAAGAGGAGAACCAGGAGAGGACGGAGTCTGTGAAGCCAAGGTCGGATAGCGTGTTGAGGAGAAGGGGGTGGTGCACAGTGTCGAAGGCAGCTGAGACGTTGCGGAGGATTAGGACAGAGTATGAGCTGTTGGATTTGGCAAGCAGGAGGTCATTGGTGACCTTTGAGAGGGCAGTTTCCGTGGAATGTAGGGGACAGAAGCCAGACTGGAGGGGGTTGAGGAGAGAGTTGGTGTTGAGGAATTCGAGGCAGCACGTGTAGACAACTCATTCAAGGAGTTTGGAAAGGAAGGGTAGGAGGGAGATGGGGCGATAACTAGAAGGTGAGGTGGGGTCAAGAGAGGGTTTTTTACGATGGGAGAGACATGGGCATGTTTGAAGGCAGAGGGGAAGGAACCAGTGGAGAGTGAGCAGTTGAAGATGGAAGTTAAGGAGGGGAGGAGGGATGGAGCAAGAGATTTCATGAGATGAGAGGGAATGGGGTCACAAGCACAGGTGGCCGCAGCAGCACTTGATAGGAGGGAGGAGAGCTCCTCTGAGGATACTGCTGGAAAAGATGGGAGAGTAGCAGAGAGCGTTGAGAGCCGGGGGATTGGAGAAGGTGGGGAAGTGACTTTGGGGAGGTCGGACCTGATGGATTTAATTTTGCTAATGAAGTAGGAGGCCAGATCGTTGGGAGTGAGGGAGGGAGGAGGGGGAGGAACCGGGGGCCTGAGAAGGGAGTTGAATGTATGGAAGAGCTGGCGGGGGTGATGGGCATGGGTGTCAATAAGGGAGGAGAAATTGTTTTGTCTGGCAGAGGAGAGGGCTGAGTTAAGGCAGGAAAGGATAAACTTGAAGTGAACGAGGTTGGCATGGTGTTTAGATTTTTGCCAGCAGCATTCGGCAGCTCGAGCATAAGAGCGAAGGAGGCGGACAGTGGCAGTGATCCAGGGTTGTGGGTTAGTGGTATGGGAGCGGTGAAGGGAAAGGGGAGCGAGTGAGTCTAGCTGAGTAGAAAGGGTAGAGTTGAGAGCAGTAATCTGATCATCAAGACTGGGTAGAGAGGAGGGGGCGGTGAGGTGGGGTGTGAGGCGCTCCAAAAGATTGGTGGGGTCCAGAGAGCGGAGATCTCTGTGAGGGAGTAATACGGATTTACAGGGGAAAGGAGTGTGAGTGAGGAGGCAGGTGAGAAGATTATGATCAGAGAGAGGGATTTCAGAGTTGGTGAGGGTGGACACAGTGCAGCAATAGGAGATGATGAGGTCGAGGGTATGACCAAGTTGGTGAGTGGGTGAGGTGGGGTGGAGCAAGAGGTTGGCAGTGTCGAGGAGAGATAGAAGGCGGGCGGCAGAGGAGTCGTTAGGGATATCCATGTGGATGTTGAAGTCTCCAAGGATCAGAGTGGGCATGGAGAAGGAGAGCAGGAAGGTGAGGAAGGGGTCAAAGTCGTTAAAGAAGTTGGAGGTGGGGCCGGGAGGGCAGTAGATGACGGCTACAAGAATCTGGAGGGGGTGGTAGAGGCGAATAATGTGGGCTTCAAAGGAAGGGAAGGAAAGGGAAGGGGGAGGACGGATAGTGCGAAAGCGACATTGGTGGGCGAGAAGGAAACTGACACCTCCTCCTTGGGCAAGTCATTTAATGTCCCTGAGCTTCATTTACCTCACCTGTAAAATGAGGATAAAATCCACCTTTTCTATGGTATTTGTTAAGTGCTTACTATATGCCGGGTACCGTGCCATCATTATTATTATTATTACTAAGCTCTGGGGGAGATACAAACAAATTAGGTTGGACGCAGTCTATGTTCCACGTGAGGCTCCCAGTCTTAATCCTTATTTTACAAATGAGGGAACTGAGGCCCAGAGAAGTGAGGTGACTTGCCCGAGGTCACACAGAAGACAAGTGGCAGAGGCAGGATTAGAACCCAGGTCCTTCTGACTCTCAGGCCCGGGCTCTTTCCCTTAGGCCGTACTGCTTCCCTGGTTCACCTTCCTCTGATTTAGACTGTGAGTCCCATGTGGGACAGGGACTCTGTCCAACCTGATTAGCTTGTTTCTATCCCAACCCTTAGAACAGTGTTTGACACATAGTAAGTGCTTAACTAATATCAAAATAATGATGATAATAAGAATAATCTTCTGCTGCTCTCTGCAGTGCAGGCCTCTTCTTCTCCCACTCCCCGAGACTCACCGGAAAAGGAGGAGGTGGCGGTTTCCTTCTCGCCCCCCAATGTCGCTTTCGCACTATCCCTCCTCCCCCTTCCCTTTCCTTCCCTTCCTTTGAAGCCCACATTATTCGCCTCTACCACCCCCTCCAGATTCTTGTAGCCGTCATCTACCGCCCTCCCGGCCCCACTTCCAACTTCTTTAATGACTTTGACCCCTTCCTCACCTTCCTTCTCTCCTTCTCCATGCCCACTCTGATCCTCGGAGACTTCAATATCCACATGGATATCCCTAACGACTCCTCTGCCGCCCGCCTTCTATCTCTCCTTGACGCTGCCAACCTCTTCCTCCACCCCACCTCGCCCACTCACCAACTTGGTTATACCCTCGACCTCATCATCTCCTACCGCTGCACTGTGTCTACCCTCACCAACTCTGTAATCCCTCTCTCTGATCATAATCTTTTCACCTGCCTCCTCACTCACACGCCTTTCCCCTGTAAATCCGTATTACTCCCTCACAGAGATCTCCGCTGTCTGGACCCCACCCATCTTTCGGAGCGCCTCACACCCTACCTCGCCTCCCTCTCCTCTCTACCCAGTCCTGATGATCAGATTACTGCTCTCAACTCTACCCTCTCTACTCAGCTAGACTCACTCGCTCCCCTTTCCCTTCACCACTCTCGCACCACTAACCCACAGCCCTGGATCACTGCCACTGTCCGCCTCCTTCGCTCTTATGCTCCAGCTGCCGAACGCTGCTGGCGAAAGTCTAAACACCATGCCAACCTCGTTCACTTCAAGTTTATCCGTTCCTGCCTTCACTCAGCCCTCTCTTCTGCCAGACAAAACAATTTCTCCTCCCTTATTGACACCCATGCCCATCACCCCCGCCAGCTCTTCCGTACATTCAACTCCCTTCTCAGGCCCCCGGTTCTTCCCCCTCCTCCTTCCCTCACCCCCAACGACCTGGCCTCCTACTTCATTAACAAAATTAAATCCATCAGGTCCGACCTCCCCAAAGTCTCTTCCCCCCTTTCTCCATCCCCCCGGCTCTCAACACTCTCTGCTACTCTCCCATCCTTCCCAGCGGTATCCTCAGAGGAACTCTCCTCCCTCCTCTGAAGTGCTACTCAGGCCACCTGTGCTTCTGACCCCATTCCCTCTCATCTTATGAAATCTCTCGCTCCATCCCTTCTCCCCTCCTTAACTTCCATCTTCAACCGCTCACTCTCCACTGGTTCCTTCCCCTCTGCCTTCAAACATGCCCATGTCTCTCCCATCCTAAAAAACCCCTCTCTTGACCCCACCTCACCTTCTACTTATCGTCCCATATCCCTCCTACCATTCCTTTCCAAACTTCTTGAACGAGTTGTCTACACGCGCTGCCTAGAATTCCTCAACAACAACTCTCTCCTGGACCCCCTCCAGTCTGGCTTCCGTCCCCTTCATTCCACGGAAACTGCCCTCTCAAAGGTCACCAATGACCTCCTGCTTGCCAAATCCAACGGCTCATATTCTGTCCTAATCCTCCTCGACCTCTCGGCTGCCTTCAACACCGTGGACCACCCCCTTCTCCTCAACACGCTATCTGACCTTGGCTTCCTAGACTCCGTCCTCTCCTGGTTCTCCTCTTATCTCTCCGGTCGTTCTTTCTCAGTCTCTTTTGCAGGCTCCTCCTCCCCCTCCCATCCTCTTACTGTGGGGGTTCCCCAAGGTTCAGTGCTTGGTCCCCTTCTGTTCTCAATCTACACTCACTCCCTTGGTGACCTCATTCGCTCCCACGGCTTCAACTATCATGTCTACGCTGATGACACCCAGATCTACATCTCTGCCCCTGCTCTCTCCCCCTCCCTCCAGGCTCGCATCTCCTCCTGCCTTCAGGACATCTCCATCTGGATGTCCGCCCGCCACCTAAAGCTCAACATGTCGAAGACTGAGCTCCTTGTCTTCCCTCCCAAACCTTGTCCTCTCCCTGACTTTCCCATCTCTGTTGACGGCACTACCATCCTTCCCGTCCCACAAGCCCGCAACCTTGGTGTCATCCTCGACTCCGCTCTCTCATTCACCCCTCACATCCAAGCTGTCACCAAAACCTGCCGGTCTCAGCTCCGCAACATTGCCAAGATCCGCCCTTTCCTCTCCATCCAAACTGCTACCCTGCTCATTCAAGCTCTCATCCTATCCCGTCTGGACTACTGCACCAGCCTTCTCTCTGATCTCCCATCCTCGTGTCTCTCTCCACTTCAATCCATACTTCATGCTGCTGCCCGGATTATCTTTGTCCAGAAACGCTCTGGGCATATCACTCCCCTCCTCAAAAATCTCCAGTGGCTACCAATTAATCTGCGCATCAGGCAGAAACTCCTCACCCTGGGCTTCAAGGCTGTCCATCCCCTCGCCCCCTCCTACCACACCTCCCTTCTCTCCTTCTACTGCCCAGCCCGCAACCTCTGCTCCTCCACCGCTAATCTCCTCACTGTACCTAGTTCTCGCCTGTCCCGCCGTCGACCCCCGGCCCACGTCATCCCCCGGGCCTGGAATGCCCTCCCTCTGCCCCTCCGCCAAGCTCGCTCTCTTCCTCCCTTCAAGGCCCTGCTGAGAGCTCACCTCCTCCAGGAGGCCTTCCCAGACTGAGCCCCTTCCTTCGTCTCCCCCTCGTCCCTCTCTCCATCCCCCCATCTTACCTCCTTCCCTTCCCCACAGCACCTGTATATATGTATATATGGTTGTACATATTTGTTACTCTATTTATTTATTTATTTATTTATTTATTTTACTTATACATTTCTATCCTATTTATTTTATTTTGTTGGTATGTTTGGTTCTGTTCTCTGTCTCCCCCTTTTAGACTGTGAGCCCACTGTTGGGTAGGGACTGTCTCTATGTGTTGCCAATTTGTACTTCCCAAGCGCTTAGTACAGTGCTCTGCACATAGTCAGCGCTCAATAAATACGATTGATTGATTGATTGATTGATTAATAATAATAATAATATCAATAATAATAGTGTCCAGGAGAGAGCCTGAGCTTGCCAGTAGAATGGAGGGAATCTTGGGTGAGAAGGAGGGGATTGAAGAGGAGGTAAAAGAGAAGCAGTGTGGCCTAGTGGATAGAGCCTGGGACTGGGAGTCAGAAGGACCTGGGTTCCAATCCTGGTTCCGCCATTTGTCTGGTGTTAACCTTGGGCAAGTCACTTCTCTGTGCCTCAGTTCTCTCATCTGAAAAATGGGGATTAAGACTGTGAGGCCCATGCAGGGCAGGGATTGGGTCCAACTTGATTATCTTGTATCTACCCCAGGGTTTAGAATGGTGCTTGGCACATAGTAAGTGCTTAACAAATACCATCATAATGATAATAATGATGATGGCATTTGTAAAGCGCTTACTATGTGCCAAGCACTGTTCTAAGCACTGGAGGAGGGTACAAGGTGATCAGGTTGTCCCACGGGGGGCTCACAGTCGTAATCCCCATTTTCCAGATGAGGTAACTGAGGCACAGAGAAGTTAAGTGACTTGCCCAAAGTCACACAGCTGACAATTGGCGAAGCGGGGATTTGAACCCATGACCTCTGACTCCAAAGCCCGTGCTCTTTCCACCGAGCCATGCTGCTTCGCATTTAACAAATACCACTGGAAAAAAAAATGGGCATCTTGATTTTTTCCACTTCTATGCTCCCAAATTCTCTCAGAATTGAATCTTTGCCCCAAATTGATCAGTGACACCAGGAGACGAGAAAACAGGCATTGTTGTGGTAGGGAAAGGGACTCGGATGGAAAGCAATCTGGATGGAAAGCACTGATGCTCATCTTTCCAGACAAGCTTTGGGTGTTTTATAGTCCTTTATCAAGGGGATGGATTTTAACCGGATCACGACATTAATGCTCTTACGCAGGTCATCTTTATTGACTTTCAGCTTCAGAATTAACCGAGAGCTATGTCCATTAGTCGCTTGGGATTGCAAGAGATTAATAGAAAAAAATGGATCTGGGTAATCTCATGGTTTCAATCAACTGATTAATCGGGTCATTGGTTCATCTGACAATGTTGTTAAGGATGCAAAATGACTTGAGGGATGCGAATAACCCCCCCTCGAAAATTTTTCATTCCCAAGTGGTTCAGGGAGTTCAGACGGAGTTCACACTTGTCGGTTCTGACGAGTATTTTAAGAAAATAGATGGTATTTCCATTTTAAAAGAAAGTGAAATTTCACATTTGAAATGAATTTTCCCCAAACTCAATCGATCAAGTAATCGATCAGTTGCATTCATTGAACACTTACCGTAGGCTGAGCACTGCACTAGGCACTTCGGAGAGTACAGTGAAATGGAGTTGGTTACATAATCCCTGTCAACAGGAATTTAAAGTCTAGAAGGGGGAATCAGACACTAAAACAGATGATGGATTAAATTTGATTATGATGAAAGGTACAAAAATACTCTGAGTCTGAAGGTGAGGTGAATCTCAGGTGCTTTATGGGTACAGATCTAGGGTACAGGTTCAAACTGGAACCAAACTACGTTCTTTTCTTAATTATTCTTAATAATAATAATAATAATGATAATAATAATAATAATAATAATAATAATAATAATAATAATAATAATAATGATGGTATTTGTTAAGCACTTACTACGTGCCAAGCTCTATTCTAAGTGCTGGGATAGATAGACCTTGTCTTAAAAATTTCAATGATGCTGAAGATGATTGTGGTATTTGAGAAGCAGCGTGGCTCATTGGAAAGAGCCCGGGCTTTGGAGTCAGAGATCATGGGTTCAAATCCCCACTCCGCCAATTGTCAGCTGTGTGACTTCGGGCAAGTCACTTAACTTCTCTGGGCCTCAGTTCCCTCATCTGTAAAATGGGGATTTAGACTGTGAGCCCCTTATGGGACAACCTGATCACCTTGTAACCGCCCCAGCGCTTAGAACAGTGCTTTGCACATAGTAAGCACCTAATAAATGCCATCATCATTATCATTTGTTAATAATAAAAATAGTAATAATGGTATCTGTTAAGCGCTTACTATGTGCCTATATGTATATATGTTTGTATATATTTATTACTCTATTTATTTTACTCGTACATATCTATTCTATTTATTTTATTTTGTTAATATGTTTGGTTTAGTTCTCTGTCTCCCCCTTCTAGACTGTGAGCCCACTGTTGGGTAGGGACCGTCTCTAATATGTTGCCAACTTGTACTTCCCAAGCACTTAGTACAGTGCTCTGCACACAGTGAGCGCTCAATAAATGCAATTGATTGATCAGGCTGTCCCATTTGGGATTCACAGTCTTAATCTGCATTTTTCAGATGAGGTGACTGAGGCACAGAGAATGATGATGATGATGATAATGGCATTTGTTAAGCATTTACTATGTGCCGAGAAGTTTAGTGACTTGCCCAGAGTCACACAGCTGACCAGTGGCAGTGCTGGGATTAGAACCCAAGACCTCTGACTCCCAAGTTCGTGATCTTTCCACTAAGACAGACTGCTTCTCAATCTTCTCAAGATTCTTAATCTTTTCAATCTCACTCTAACTTTTCAATATTCTTTGTTTTTAAAGCTGTCCCTCTATTTCCTCAAGGATCACAAGATTCTGCAAGTTGGCTCACCACTTGTCTACTATGTGATTTTAGGCAAGTCATTTAATTTCTCTGGCCTTCTTTTTCCTCATCGGGAAAAATAGGTATCCCAGACCCATTCTCCATCCTACTTAGACTTTGAGCCCTACATAGGACAGGGACTGTGTCAACCTGATTATTGTGTGTCTAGAGAAGCAGCGTGGCTCAGTCAGTGGAAAGAGCCCGGACTTTGGAGTCAGAGGTCATGGGTTCAAATCCCGGCTCTGCCACTTGTCAGCTGTGTGACTTTGGGCAAGTCACTTCACTTCTCTGTGCCTCAGTTACCTCATCTGTAAAATGGGGATTAAGACTGTGAGCCATCCGTGGGGCAACCCAGCACTTAGAACAGTGCTTTGCACATAGTAAGTGCTAAATAAATGATATTTTATTATTATTATTATTAGTAGTAGTAGTAGTAGTAGTAGTAGTAGTAGTAGTAGTAGTAGTAGTAGTGGTAGTAGTAGTATTACTCCACCCCTTAGTACAGTATTTGGCACATAATAAGCACTTATCAAATTCTACATGTAATTCATTCAATCGTGTTTATTAAGCACTTACTGTGTGCAGAGCACTGTACCAAGCACTTGGGAAGTACAAGTTGGAAACATATAAAGGCAGTCCCTACCCAATAACGGGCTCACTGTTATCAGGAAGAATCCAGTTCTGCCTTCCGGTCATCCAGCAGTGTGGCTCATTGGAAAGAGCCTGGGATTTGGAGTCAGAGGTCATGGGTTCAAATCCCAGCTCCGCCAATTGTCAGCTCTGTAACTTTGGGCAAGTCACTTCACTTCTCTGGGCCTCAGTTATATCATCTGTAAAATGGGGATTAAGACTGTGAGCCCACCGTGGGACAACCTGATCACCTTGTAAACTCCCCAGCGCTTAGCATAGTAAGTGCTAAAATCAATTGTATTTATTGAGTGCTTACTGTGTGCAGAGCACTGTACTAAGCACTTGGGTAGTACAAGTTGGCAACATAGAGAGATGGTCCCTACCCAACAGTGGACTCACACTCTAGAAGGAGGAGACAGAGAACAAAACAAAACATATTAACAAAATAAAATAAATAGGTATTGAGCACTTACTGTGTGCAGAGCACTGTACTAAGCATTTGGGAAGTCCAAGTCGGCAACATATAGAGACGGTCCCTACCCAACAGCGGGCTCACAGTCTAGAAGGGGGGAGAGAGACAACAAAACAAAACATATTAACAAAATGAAATCAATAGAATAGTAAATATGTACAAGTAAAATAAATAGAGTAATAAATCTGGGGAGGGGAAGGAGGTAAGGAGGGGGAAGAGGGGGAGAGAAAGGAGGGGGCTCAGTGTGGGAAGGCCTCCCGGAGGAGGTGAGCTCTCAGTAGGGCTTTGAAGGGAGGAAGAGAGCTAGAAAGAAGCCAGGAAGAGAGCTCTCCTGCATGGGGAAGTAGTGTGGGTCAGTGGAAAGAGCCCAGTCTTTGGAGTCAGAGGTCAAGGGTTCAAATCCTAGCTCTGCCAAATGTCGGCTGGGTGACTTTGGGCAAGTCACTTCACTTCAATCAATCAATCAATCGATTGTATTTATTGAGTGCTTAATGTGTGCAGAGCACTGTACTAAGCGCTTGGGAAGTACAAGTCGACAACAAATAGAGACAGTCCCTACCCAACAGTGGGTAACAGCCAATGATGACTTCACAAATGCCATCATTATTATTATTATTATCCAGGGCCATCAGCATGGCCTAGTGGACCGAGTCCGGGCCTGGGATTCAGAGAATCTGAGTTCTAATCCCAGTTTTGCCATGTGTCTGCTGTGTGACCTTGGACAAGACACTTCATTTATCTGAGCCTCAGTCCTTTTGAGTGTAAAATGGAGGATTAAGAGTGAACCCCATATGGGACAGGGACTGCATCCAAACCGATCTTGTCTATCTTGCCACCGACCGCTAGCCCACTTCTTGTCTCTGGCCTGGAATGCCCTCCCTCCTCAATCTCACAGAAATGATTCTCCCCACGCGTAGCTCAATGGAAAGAGCATGGGCTTTGGAGTCAGAGGTCGTGGGTTCAAATCCCGGCTCTGCCAGTTTTCAGCTGTGTGACTTTGGGCAAGTCACTTAAATTCTCTGAGCCTCAGTTACCTCATCTGTAAAATGGTGATTAAGACTGTGAGCCACCTGTGGGACAACCTGATCACCTTGTAACCTCCCCAGCACTTAGAACAGTGCTTTGCTCATAGTAAGCATTTAACAAATGCCATTATTATTATTACTATTATTATTATTATTATTATTATTATTATTATTAAAGGCCCATCTCCTCCAAGAGGCCTTCCCTGACTAAGCTCCCCCCCTTTCCACTTCTACCCCTTTCTGTGTCACCCTGACTTGATCCCTTTGTTCTTCCTCCCTCCCAGCCCCACACCATTTATGTACATATCTGTCATTTATTCATATGTATTAATGTCTGTCTCCCCACCCTTAGACAGTAAACTTGTTGTGGGCAGGGGAGGTGTCTGTTCATTATTATATTGAACATTATCTCTCTCTCTCTCTCTCTCTCTCTCTCTCTCTCTCTCTCTCTCTCTCTCACAGAAAAGCAGCATGGCTCAGTGGAAAGAGCCTGGGCTTTGGAGTCAGAGGTCATGGGTTCAAATCCCGGCCCAGCCAGTTGTCAGCTGTGTGACTTTGGGCAAGTCACTTCACTTCTCTGGGCCTCAGTTTCCTCATCTGTTAAATGGGGATTAAGACTGTGAGCCCCCCATGGGACAACCTGATCCCCTTGTAACCACCCTAGTGCTTAGAACAATGTTTTGCACATAGTAAGCTCTTAATAAGTGCCATTATTATTATTATTATTATTATTATTATTATTATTATATTGTACTCTCCCAAGCACTTAGTACAGTGTTCTACACACAGTAAGCACCCAATAAATATGAATAAATGCATGAATGAACGAATGAATGAACTTATGTCTACCCCAGCGCTTAGTATAGTGACTGTCACATAGTAAGTGCTTAACAAATGCCTCAAACATTATTAATAGCTTTTATTATCTTGGAGATCAAAGTACGCCTTTCTGATCTGGTCTTCCTCTCTCCATTTTGGCTTGCTTCATTATGGTCCTATCTCCCCATTTGCTGACGATAATACTTTCTCCTTATTACCTTTCCCTGGATTTGCTGTTTATAATCTAAAACAGCACCCGCCTTAATTCCCTTCCTTGTGGCAGTAAAAGTCCCATCTACTTTTTAATGAGAATGATAGTTGTGGTGTTTGTTAAGCACTTACTTCATGCCAAACACTGTAGTGAGTGCTGGAGTTGATACAAAATAATCTTGTCAGACACAATCCTATCACACATGGAGCGCACAGACTAAGGGAGTGGGAGAGCAGGTGTGGAATCCCTATTTGACAGATGACAGGGAACTTGTACTTCCCAAGCGCTTAGTACAGTGCTCTGCACATAGTAAGAGCTCAATAAATATGATTGAATGAATTAATGAATGAGGAAACTGAGGATCAGAAACTTAATCCTCTTGCCCCCTCTTACCAGACCTCTCTGATTTCCTTCAACAACCCAGCCCACCCACTTCACTCATCTAATGGAGACCTACACACTGTACCTCAATCTCATCTATTTTGTTGCTGACCCCTTGATCACAACCTGCCTCTGGCCTCTGGCCTAGAACTCCCTCCCTCTTTCGATCTCTCCTGTCTGGCCTCCGACAGCCTCCACTCTGATCTCCCATCCTCCTGTCTCTCCCCACTTCAGTCTATACTTCGCTCTGCTGCCCAGATCATCTTTGTGCAGAAACGCTCTGGGCATGTTACTCCCCTCCTCAAAATTCTCCAGTGGCTACCGGTCAACCTACGCATCAAGCAAAAACTCCTCACCCTGGGCTTCAAGGCTGTCCATCCCCTCGTCCCCTCCTACCTCACCTCCCTTCTCTCCTTCTCCAGCCCTGCCCACACTCTCCGCTCCTCTACTGCCACTAACCTCCTCACCATGCCTCATTCTCGCCCATCCCACCGTCGACCTCCGGCCCACGTCCTCCCCTTGGCCCAGAATGCCCTCCCTCCCCACATCCGCCAAGTTAGCTCTCTTCCTCCCTTCAAAGCCCTACTGAGAGCTCACCTCCTCCAGAAGGCCTTCCCACACTGAGCCCCCTTTTTCCTCTCCCCCTCCCCATCCCCCCCAGCCCTACCTCCTTCCCCTCCCCACAGCACCTGTATATACGTTTGTACAGACTTATTACTCTATTTATTTTACTTGTACATATTTACTATTCTATTTATTTTGTTAAGGATGTGCATTTAGCTTTAACTCTATTTGTTCTGATGACTTGATACCTGTCCACATGCTTTGTTTTGTTGGCTGTCTCCTGCTTCTAGACTGTGAGCCCGTTGCTGGGTAGCGACCATCTCTATATGTTGTCAACTTGTACTTCCCAAGAGCTTAGTACAGTGCTCTGCACACAGTAAGCGCTCAGTAAGGCCCCAGACTGAGTCCCCTCCTTCCTCTCCCTCTCCTCCCACTCCACATCCCCCCAGTCTTACCTCCTTCCCCTCTCCACAGCACCTGTTTATATGGATATATGTTTGTACATATTTATTACTCTATTTTTGTATTTTATTTATACATATTTATTCTATTTATTTTATTTGGTTAATATGTTTTGTTTTGTTGTCTGTCTCCCCCTTCTAGACTGTGAGCCCACTGTTGGGTAGGGACCATCTCTATATGTTGCTAACTTGTACTTCCCAAGTGCTTAGTACAGTGCTCTGCACACAGTAAGCACTCAATAAATACGATTGAATGAATGAATTACAATTGAATGAATGAGTGAATGGGTCGTGTCCTGCCACCGGCCCTCATCAAATCTGCCAGACAGGGACTCTCCTTCCATACTGAAGGCCCATCTCCTCCAAGAGGCCTTCCCAGACTGAGCCCTCTCCTTCCTCTCCCCCTCGTCCCCCTCTCCATCCCCCCTGCCTTACCTACTTCCCTTCCCCACAGCACCTGTATATGTAGATATATGTTTGTGCAGCGTGGCTCATTGGAAAGAGCACGGGCTTTGGAGTCAGAGGTCATGGGTTTGAATCCCGGCTCCGCCTCATGTCTGCTGTGTGACCTTGGGCAAGTCATGTAACTTCTCTGAGCCTCGGTTCCCACTTCTGTAAAATGGGAATTAAGACTGTGAGCCCCACGTGGGACAGCTTGATCACCTTGTATCCCCCCAGCGCTTAGAACAGTGCTCTGCACATAGTAAGCGCTTAACAAATGCCATCATTATTATTATTTATTTATTTTACTTGTACATACCTATTCTATTTATTTTATTTTGTTAATATGTTTTGTTTTGTTCTCTGTCTCCCCCTTCTAGACTGCGAGCCCGCTGTTGGGTAGGGACCGTCTCTAGATGTTGCCAACTTGTACTTCCCAAGCACTTAGTACAGTGCTCTGCACACAGTAAGCGCTCAATAAATATGATTGCTTGATTGACTGATTGATTGATTCCTTGGCTAAGCCCCATTTTTCCTCATCTCCCACTCCCTTCTGCATCGACCTGACTTTTTCCTTGTGCTCTCCCAACTATGAGATGATGACTCTCCCCACCTCCAAAGCACATCTCCTCCAAGAGGCCTTCCCTGACCATGGCCTCATTTCCTCTTCTCCCACTCCCTTCTGTGTCGCCTCACCCTTAGATTTGCTCCCTTTATTCATCCCTCCCTTAGCCGCACAGCACATAGAGAAGCAGCGCGGCTCAGTGGAAAGAGCCCACGCTTGGGAGTCAGAGGCCATGGGTTCAAATCCCGGCTCTGCCAACTGTCAGCTTTGTGACTTTGGGCAAGTCACTTCATTTCTCTGGGCCTCAGTGACCTCATCTGTAAAATGGGGATTAAGACTGTGAAACGCACGTGGGACAACCTGATCACCTTGTAACCTCCCCAGTGCTTAGAACGGTGCTTTGTTCATAGTAAGCGCTTAATGGAATACCATCATTAGTATTATATGTGCATTGCCATCATTTACTCACTTATGTTAATATCTGTCTTCCCCACTAGACTGTAAGCTCTTTGTAGGCATTCGTTCATTCATTCAATCGCATTTATTGAGCACTTACTGTGTGCAGAGCACTGTATTAAGTGCTTGGCAAGTACAAGTTGGCAACATATAGAGACAGTCCCTACTTAACAGTGGTCTCACAGTCTAGAAGGGGGAGACAGACAACAAAACAAACATATTAACAAAATAAAATTAATAGAATAGTAAATATGTACAAATAAAATAGAGTAGTAAATCTGTCCAAACATATATACAGGTGCTGTGGGGAGGGGAAGGAGGTACGGCCAGGGGATGGGGAAGGGGGAGGAGGGGGCTCAGTCTGGGAGGGAGTATGTCTACCAGCACTGTTATGTGGCACTCTCCCAATCACTTAATAAACTCTCAATGAATATGACTAATTGACTGAGTGATTCTCAAGTTCATTCATTCATTCATTCAATTGTATTTATTGAGTGCTTACTGTGTGCAGAGCACTGTACTGAGCACTTGGAAAGTATGTTTTGGCAACAGAGATAATCCCTACCCAACAATGGGTTTACGGCTTAAAAAGGGGGAGACAGACAACAAAACAAAACAGACAGGCGCCAAGCGCATCAATATAAATTAATGGAATTATAGATCTATACACATCATTAATAAAATAAATAGAATAATAAATATATAATAATGTGAAGCAGTGTGGCTCAGTGGAAAGAGCACAGGTTTTGGAGTCAGATGCTGTGGGTTCAAACCCCGGCTCCACCAATTGTCAGCTGTGTGACTTGGGGTGGGTCACAACTTCTCTGGGCCTCAGTTATCTCATCTGTAATATGGGGATTAAGACTGTGAGCCCCCCGTGGGACAGCCTGATCACCCTGTAACCTCCCCAGTGCTTAGACCAGTGCTTTGCATGTACTAAGCGCTTAATAAATGCCACCATTATTATTATGTACATATATACACAAGCAACATGGGGTGGGAAGGGGGTAGGGTAGAGGGAGGGAGTGGTGGCAATGAGGAGGGGAGGAGGTGCAGAAGAAAAGGGGGGGCTCAGTGCGGGAAGGCCTCCTGGAGGAGGTGAGCCCTCAGTAGGGCTTTGAAGTGGGGGAAACGAGCTAGTTTGGTGGATGTGCAGAGGGAGGGCATTCCAGGCCAGAGGGAGGACATCATCATCATCATCATCATCAATCGTATTTATTGAGCGCCTACTATGTGCAGAGCACTGTACTAAGCGCTTGGGAAGTACAAATTGGCAACATATAGAGACAGTCCCTACCCAACAGTGGGCTCACAGTCTAAAAGGTGGAGACAGAGAACAAAACCAAACATACTAACAAAATAAAATAAATAAAATAGATATGTACAAATAAAATAAATGAATAAATAAATAGAGTAAAAAAATATGTACAAACATATATGCATACATACAGGTGCTGTGGGGAAGGGAAGGAGGTAAGATGGGGGGGATGGCGAGGGGGACGAGGGGGAGAGGAAGGAAGGGGCTCAGTCTGGGAAAGCCTCCTGGAGGAGGTGAGCTCTCAGCAGGGCCTTGAAGGGAGGAAGAGAGCTAGCTTGGCGGATGGGCAGAGGGAGGGCATTCCAGGCCCGGGGGATGACGTGGGCCAGGGGTCGATGGCGGGACAGGTGAGAGCGAGGTATGGTGAGGAGATCAGCGGTGGAGGAGCAGAGGGTGCGAACTGGGCTGGAGAAGGAGAGAAGGGAGGTGAGGTAGGAGGGGGCGAGGGGATGGACAGCCTTGAAGCCCAGGGTGAGGAGTTGGACATGGGCTGGGGGTTGACGGCGGGACAGGCGAGAACGAGACCCAGTGTGGCGGTCAGTTGCCAGATCACACAGCAGTCAATGACAGAGTAGGGATTAGAATCCAGGTCTTCTGATTCCCCGCCCATGCTCTATCCATTAGGCCATGCAACTTTAAGCCCAGGCCTGGGAATCAGAAGGTCATGGGTTCTAATCCCAGTTCCACCATTTTTCTGCTGGGTGACATTGGACAAGTCCCTTCAATTCCTTCTGCCTCAGTTACCTCATCTGTAAAATGTAAATGAAGACTCTGAGCAACCACGTGGGACAGCGACTGTGTCCAACCCAATTTGCTTGTATCCACCCCAGCGCTTAGTACAGTGCCTGGATCATAGTAAAAACTTAACAAACACCACAATTATTATTGCTGTTACTTTATTCCCCCCAAAGGCATTACTTACTCCAAATCAATTATCTCATCAGAAAGCACCTGAATTACAGCAGAAAAACAACCGCATTATTGCATTCCACCAGTCCACTGGCTTCTCTCTCCTCAATCATTCATTCATTCATTCAATCGTATTTATTGAGCACTTACTGTGTGCAGAGCACTGTACTAAGCGCTTGGGAAGTACAAGTCATCAATGATGTCTTATTCCATTAAGGGCTGTATAGGTAGAGGTAACCTATTAGGGACCACAGAAGACTGTGAGCCCATCGTTGGGCAAGGATTGTTGCTATATGTTGCCAGTTTGTATTATTTTTTATTTATAATGGCATTTATTAAGTGCTTACTATGTGCCAAGCACTGTTCTAAGTGGTGGGGAGGTTACAAGGTGATCAAGTTGTCCCACGGGGGCTCACAGTCTTAATCCCCATTTTACAGATGAGATAACTGAGGCCCAGAGAATCAATCAATCGTATTTATTGAGCGCTTACTGTGTGCAGAGCACTTTACTAAGCGCTTGGGAAGCGCTTGCTGCTTCTCTTCTTTGTACTTCTCTGATTTGTACTTCCAAAGCACTTAGTACAGCGCATAGTCAGCGCTCAATAAATATGACTGAATGAATGAATGTGTCCTCTTCAATCCAGCAGAGACCAAATCAATCAATCCATCGCATTTATGGAGCGCTTACTGTGTGCAGAGCACTGTACTAAGCGCTTGGGAAGTACAAGTCGGCAACATATAGAGACGGTCCCTACCCAACAGTGGGCTCCAAAGACCAGAGAGCCGAGGAGACAGCAGAGACCAAAGCTGTGTTCTCCAGAAATACCAACAGCTGGACTTCCCGTCAGCGAGTTGACCTTTCTCAGTGAAATTTCCCAGAACTCTGGATTTGTCTGTCACTTCATCATCGATCATATTTATTGAGCACTTACTATGTGCAGAGCACTGTACTAAGCGCTTGGGAAGTACAAATTGGCAACATATAGAGACAGTCCCTACCCAACATTGGGCTCACAGTCTAAAAGGGGGAGACAGAGAACAAAACCAAACATACTAACAAAATGAAATAAATAGAATAGATATGTACAAGTAAAATAAATAAATAGAGTAAAAAATATGTACAAACATATATACATATATACAGGTGCTGTGGGGAAGGGAAGGAGGTAAGATGGAGGGGATGGAGAGGGGGACGAGGGGGAGAGGAAGGAAGGGGCTCAGTCTGGGAAGGCCTCCTGGAGGAGGTGATTTGTTTTTTTGTTGTTGTTGTCTGTTTCCCCCCTTCTAGACTGTGAGCCCGTTGTTGGGTAGAGATCGTCTCCATTTGTACCTTCCAAGAGCTTAGTACAGTGCTCTCCACATGGTAAGCACTCAATAAAAGCACTCTGAGAAGCAGCGGGGCTCAGTGGAAAGAGCCCGGGCTTTGGAGTCAAAGGTCATGGGTTCAAATCCCGCCTCTGCCACTTGTAATAGTAATGATGGCATTTGTTAACCGCTTACTATGTGCAAAGCACTGTTCTAAGCGCTTGGGGGGATACAAGGTGATCAGGTTGTCCCATGTGAGGCTCGCAGGCTTAATCCCCATTTTACAGATGAGGGAACTGAGGCTCAGAGAAGCTAAGTGACTTGCCCAAGGTCACACAGCAGACATGTGGCGGAGCCTGGATGTCTGCTGTGTGACTTTGGGCAAGTCACTTCACTTCTATGGGCCTCAGTTACCTCATCTGGAAAACAGGGATTAAGACTGTTTTGTTGTCTGCCCCTGCCTTCTAGACTGTGAGCCCACCGTTGGGTAGGGACCGTCTCTATATGTTGCCAGCTTGTGCTTCCCAAGCGCTTAGTACATTGCTCTGAACTCAGTAAGTGCTCAATAAATACGATTGAATGAATGAATAGAATGGGGATTAAGACCGTGAGCCCCCCTTGGGGCAACCTGATCATCATCATCATCATCAATCGTATTTATTGAGCGCTTACTATGTGCAGAGCACTGTACTAAGCGCTTGGGAAGTACAAATTGGCAACATATAGAGACAGTCCCTACCCAACAGTGGGCTCACAGTCTAAAAGGGGGAGACAGAGAACAAAACCAAACATACTAACAAAATAAAATAAATAGAATAGATATGTACAAGTAAAATAAATAAATAAATAGAGTAATAAATATGTACAAACATATATACATATATACAGGTGCTGTGGGGAAGGGAAGGAGGTAAAATGGGGGGATGGAGGGGGGGCGAGGGGGAGAGGAAGGAAGGGGATTGATCAATAAATCAATCAATCAATCTTATTTATTGAGCGCTTACTTTGTGCAGGGCACTGTACTAAGCGCTTGGGAAGTACAAGTTGGCAACATATAGAGACAGTCCCTACCCAACAGTGGGCTCACAGTCTTGTTAACCCTTCAGTGTTTAGAACAGTGCTTTGCACACAGTTAAGTGCTTAATAAATGTCATTATTATCATTAATAAATACATGAATTTAATAAACGAATGATTCATTATGATGAATTGAATGATTGAATATACACATGAATGAGTCAGTCTGGGCAGACATCTTTGTTACACTAAGCAAATACTATAGTTTTTCTTTGTTTCTAATCTCCCCCCTGTGACTGCAGACCCCATTATAATGCAAAGCAAGTGCTGGGAAAATTCAAAAGGAGAGAAGGGGATGATGAAAGACCTGAAGTCTGAGCCTTGGTAGGGATCCGGAGCTCCAACCCCCAAAGCCATTAAAATGGGCTTGAAATGAAACAGGGGGTGAGTGAGTCCAATTTGAATATAAATTGAAGGCCCCTTCACAGATTCTGTGCTTCTCCAGGTTAGCATTTCTCTCTGGGCCCTGGGGAAGTCATCCCTTAGACAAAGGCAAAGTTATAATAATAATAATAATAATAATAATAATAATAATAATAATAATGATAATTACAGTATTTGTTAATCACTTACTACTTGCAAGGCACTGTACTAAGCTCTGGGGTGGAACCAAGAAAATAATAATAATAAAGATGATGATATTTGTTAAGCACTTACTATGTGTAAAGCACCATTCTAAGCGCTGTGGGGATACAAGGTGATCTGGTTGTCCCACGTGGGGCTCACAGTCTTAATCCCCATTTTACAGATGAGGGAACTGAGGCACAGAGAAGTGAAGTGACTTGCCCAAAGTCACACAGCGAACAATTGGCAGAGCTGGGATTGGAACCCATGACCTATGAATCCAAAGCTCATGCTCTTTTCAGGAAGCCATGCTGCTTCATCATTATTGTATTTGTGAAGTGCTTTACAATGTGCCAGGCACTGTTCTAAGAGTTGGGGAAGAAAATAATAATAATAACAATGATGATGATGATGATGATGATAATAATAATAATGGTAATAATAATAATAATAATAATAATAATAATAATAATAATAATAATAGTTAAGCACTTACTATGAGCCAAGCACTGTTCTAAGCGCAGAGGTAGACACAAGCTAATCAGGTTGTCCCACATGGGGCTCACAGTCTCCATCCCCATTTTACAGATGAGGTAACTGAGGCACAGAGAAGTAAAGTGACTTGCCCAAAGTCACACACCAGACAAGTGGCAGAGCCAGGATTAGAACCCACGGCCTCTGACTCCCAAGCCTGGCCTCTTTCCACTGAGCCACGCTGCTAGGTCCCTGTCCCATGAGGGGCTCACACTCTTAATCCCCATTTTACAGATGAGGGAAGTGAGGCACAGAGAAGTGAAGCGATTTCCCCGAGGTCACACAGCAGACACCTGGTGGAGCTGGGAGTAGAAAAAAAGACCTTCTGACTCCCAGGCCGGGCCTCTAGGGAGGGCTTAGTCAGGGAAGGCCTCTTGGAGGAGGGGGGATTTAATTAAGGCTTTGAAGGGGGGGGAAAGTTGTAGTCTAGTGTATGGGAAGGGTGATGGAATTCCAGGCCAGAGGGAGGTTACAGGCAACGGGTCAGTGAGATGGAGGAGCACAGAGGAAGTTGGGGTTAGAGGAGTGAGAAGTATGTGTCTGCTTATTGATATTATTATTATTATCATTAAGGTATTTGTGAAGTGCTTACTATGCGCCAAGCACTGTTCTATTGTACTCTCCCAAGCGCTTAGTGCAGCTTGGATAAATGCGATAAATGCGATAATGCGATCGAATAAACGAATGAATGAACAATGTTGCCAACTTGTACTTCCCGAGCACTTAGTACAGTGCTGTGCACTGTGTACTGCCTTCCCAGACTGAACCCCTTCCTTCCTCTCCCCCTCGTCCCTGTCTCCAATCCCCCATCTTACCTCCTTCCCTTCCCCACTGCACCTGTATATATGTATATATGTTTGTACATATTTATTACTCTATTTATTTATTTATTCATTTTTTTTACTTGTACATATCTATTCTATTTATTTTATTTTGTTGGTATGTTTGGTTTTGTTCTCTGTCTCCCCCTTTTAGATTGTGAGCCCACTGTTGGGTAGGGACTGTCTCTATATGTTGCCAACTTGTACTTCCCAAGCGTTTTTACAGTGCTCTGCACATAGTAAGCGCTCAATAAATACGATTGATGATGATGATGATGATGATGATGATGATGGTATTTATTGAGTGCTTACTGTGTGCAGAGACCCTCTTGGACCCAACCTGATGGTAGGGGGCTGGTCATCTCTCCCTCCTCCCCACCCACTCCCCCTCTTCCCCTCCCCAATGCCAACTTGTACTTCCCAAGCGCTTAGTACAGTGCTCTGCACATAGTAAGCGCTCAGTAAATACGATTGATTGAATGAATGAATGAATACACACAGTAAGCGCTCAATGAATGCGATTGAATGCATGAATGAATGGCTGGGTTGTAGTGGAAAATCGGCCAGTTAAGGTAAGAGGGGACAAGGAGATTTAGGGCCTTTAAAGCTGATGGTGAGGAGTTGCTGTTTGATGCAGAAGTGGATGGGCAACTCCTGGAGGGTTTGGAGGAGTGGGGAGATGATGATGATGATGATGATGGTATTTGTTAAGCGCTTATTATGTGCAAAGCACTGTTCTAAGTGCTGGGGAGGTTACAAGGTGATCAGGTTGTCCCACTGGGGGCTTACAGTTTTAATCCCCCTTTTACAGATGAGGTAACTGAGGCCCAGAGAAGGGAAGTGACTTGCCCAAAGTGACACAGCTGACAGTTGGAGGAGCCAGGATTTGAACCCATGACCTCTGACTCCAAAGCCCGGGCTCTTTCCACTGAGCCACGCTGCTTCTCCTGAACATTTTGTCAAAGAATGATCCAGGCAGCAGCATGAAGTATGGACTGGAATGGGGAGAGACAGGAGGTGGGGAAGGGAAAGAGGAGGCTGATATATAGTCAATGCGAGGGATGTAGTGAAGAAGGAATCAACAGGATTTCATGGCAGATCGAAGGTGTCCGTTTGAATGAGATCTGAGTTGAGGATAATAATAATAATAATGATGGTATTTGTCAAGGGCTTACTATGTGCAAAGCCCTGTTCTAAGTGCTGGGGGCATACAAGGTGATCAGGTTATTCAATGTGGGGCTCACAATCTTAATCCCCATTTTACAGATGAGGTAACTGAGGCACAGAGAAGTTAAGTTTATTCATTTATTCAATTGCATTCATTCATTCATTCAATCGCATTTATTGAGCGCTTACTGTGTGCAGAGCACTGTACTAAGCGCTTGGAAGTACAAGTTGGCAACATATAGAGACGATCCCTGCCCAAGAACGGGCCCACATTCTAGAAGACTTGCCCAAGGTCACACAGCTGACAATTGGCAGAGACTGGATTTGAACCCATGACCTCTGACTCCAAAGCCCGGGCTCTTTCCACTGAGCCATGCTGCTTCGCAGAGTGCTGGACTTTGGAGATGGAGAGGACGGTAGTGTCGTCCACATGGTTAGGAATGTCCAAGAATGGAAAGGGTTTGGGTGGGAAGATAGTGGCCAATGGGAAGAGAAAGAAAGAGGGGCAGAAAAATAACAACAGTAACAATTATGGTACTTTTTGAGTGCTTACTATGTGCCGTTCTAAGCACTGGGGTAGATCCAAGTTAATCAGGTTGGACACAGTCCCTGTCCCACCACGGGCTCATGCTTCTAATCCCCATTTTACAGATGAGGAAACTGAGGCCCAGAGAAGTGAAGTGACTTGCCCAAGGGCAGACAGCAGACATGTGGAAGAGCCAGGATTAGACCCAAAATACAGAATTGCTCAGAAATCAGGGACTAAAGACAAAAGGAGACAATAACCTACTTCAGTGGGTTCTTGTCTGCCTAACCTATTATAATCTCCCAAGTGCTTAGTGAAGTAAGCACGGAATAAATACCATTGATTCATTGATTCATTCATTCATTCCCTCCTACTCGTTCTAAGGTTCAAGAGGGAATTTCTTTCCTCAAAATTGTTGGCTCGCATTGCTGCTAAATTTGCTTTAACAACACGTAGGCAATAAACAGCTTAACAAGTGCTGTTCTCCTCAGGATTATCATCCTTCCCATATGTTATTGGCCGTTAGCCAAACTCCAGCTGTGGTCCAGCATAAGTTATCGCTGTTTCTGCTTTTTTTCTAGTCCACTGACGAAGTTTATGAAGCATTTCTCCTTGGTTTTGTGTCTGAGATACACAGACACCTAAGACACACAGATAGGACGCTATCATCAGCCACTGACCATCTGTCCTTCGCCACGGCCCGTCGCAAATAGAAAATTTTAAAACTTCGAGCCTCTAGCACAATTTCTGCAGTGAGATTTATGGTGATCCATTGAAAGCATTCTAGAAGCAATGGATGAAACTCTCCCATTCTAATCATCCCTTGAATTAATCTAGCACTGGTTTTCAATAATAATAATAATAATAATAATGGTATTTATTAAGTTTGTTTGAATGCTTACCATGTGCCAGGCACTGTTCCCCCAGGTCTGGAATGCCCTCCCTCTGCCCATCCACCAAGCTAGCTCTCTCCCTCCCTTCAAGGCCCTACTGAGAGCTCACCTCCTCCAGGAGGCCTTCCCACACTGAGCCCCTTCCTTCCTCTCCCCCCTCGTCCCCCTCTCTATCCCCCCCATCTTACCTCCTTCCCTTCCCCACAGCACCTGTATATATGTATATATGTTTGTACAGATTTATTACTCTATTTATTTATTTATTTATTTTACTTGTACATATCTATTCTATTTATTTTATTTTGTTAATATGTTTGGTTTTGTTCTCTGTCTCCCCCTTCTAGACTGTGAGCCCACTGTCGGGTAGGGACTGTCTCTATATGTTGCCAACTTGTACTTCCCAAGGGCTTAGTACAGTGCTCTGCACACAGTAAGCGCTCAATAAATACGATTGATGGATTGATTGATTCTAAGTGCTGGGGTAGATACCAGCTCATCGGGTTGGACACGGTCCCTGTCCCGCATGGGGCTCAGAGTCTTAACACCCATTTTACAGACGAGGTAACTGAGGCACAGAATGACTACACAGGTTACACAGCAGACATTTGGTGAAAGCAGAATTAGAATTCAAGTCTCCGACCAGTGGAAAGAGCATGGGCTTTGGCGTCAGAGGTCATGGGTTCAAATCTGGAAAGGAGGCCTTGCCAGACTGAGCCCCCTCCTCCCCATCCCCCCCACTTTACCTCCTTCCCCTCCCCACAGCACCTGTATATATGTATATATGTTTGTACATATTTATTACTCCATTTATTTATTTTACTTGTACATATTTATTCTATTTATTTTATTTTGTTAATATGTTTGGTTTTGTTGTCTGTCTCCCCCTTCTAGACTGCGAGACCGCTGGTGGGTAGGGACCATCTCTATATGTTGCCAACTTATACGTCCCAAGCGCTTAATACAGTGCTCTGCACACAGTAAGCGCTCAATAAATGCGATTGAATGAATGAATGAAAATCCCGGCTCCACCACTTTTCAACTGTGTGACTTTGGGCAAGTCACTTCACTTCTCTGCGCCTCAGTTACCTCATCTGTAAAATGGGGATTAAGACTGTGAGCCCCCCAGGGGACAACCTGATTACCCTGTAACCTCCCCAGCGCTTAAAACAGTGCTTTGCACATAGTAAGTGCTTAATAAATGCTATCATTGTGATTCCACTAGACCATATGGCTTATTTTTTATTTATTTTTTCCCCAAAGGGCTTTCCTATCTGTTTTCCCATTGTTTATCTTCACCAGATCCCTGTGAGGGAGGGAGGGGCAGGCAAAATTTTCCCCATTTTACAGATGGAGAAACTGAGGCTTGGAAAGGTCAGGTGACTGAGCCCAACGTTACATAGTAGGCCCGAAGAAGATACCTGCTTATTTCTGTCATCAGGCCCCACCAAATTAAAATATGACAGAGGAGAAAACTTGGACGTAAACTTTAGTAGTAGTAGAAATAATCAATGGATGCTATTTATTGAGAACTTACTCTAAGTGGTTGGGAGAGTAAAATATAACAGAGTTGGTAGGAATGTTCCCTGCCCACAATGAGCTTTCAGTATTTATTGAGCCTGCTCTGTACTTAGTCCAACATAAGTAATAAAATAATAATTATGGAACTTGTTAAGCGCTTACCATGTGCCAAGTGCTGTTCTTTGCACTGGGGTAGATACAGGTTAATCAGGTTGGACACAGTCCCTGTCCCACATGGGGCTCACAGTCTTAATCCCCATTTTACAGATGAGGGAACTGAGGCCCAGAGAAGTTAAGCGACTGCCTGCCCAAGGTCATACAGCAGACATGTGGAGGAGCCGGGATTCGAACTCAGGTCCTTCTGACTCCCAGGCACGTGCTGTATGCACTGCTGAAGCAGCGTGGCTCAGTGGGAAGAGCCCGGGCTTTCAAGTCAGAGGTCATGAGTTCAAATCCCACTCCGCCAATTGTCCGCTGTGTGACTTTGGGCAAGTCACTTCACTTCTCTGTGCCTCCGTTCCCTCATCTGTAAAATGGGGATTAAGACTGTGAGCCCCCCAGGGGACAACCTGATCACCTTGTAACCTCCCCAGCGCTTAGAACAGTGCTTTGTACATAGTAAGCGCTTAATAAATGTCATTATTATTATTATTATTATTATTATTATTATTGTTATTAAGTATGCATCATTGATATCGATTTACATCCATTCCTTGCTAGCCTAGAGCTGGAGGGTATGCAGACAATGCCAATAATAATAATGGTATTTGTTAAGCGCTTAACTATGTGCCAGGCATTGTGCTAAGTGCTGGGATGGATACAAGCAAATTGGGTTGGACACAGGCCCTGCCATGCATAGGGCTCACCATCTTAATCCTCATTTTACTGATGAGGTAACTGAGGCACGGAGAAATGAAGTGAACTGCCTGAGGTCACACAGCAGGTAAGTGGCAGAGGTGGGATTAGAACCCAAAACCAGTACTCCAGGTTCATTCATTCATTCATTCAATCGTATTTATTGAGCGATTACTGTGTGCAGAGCACTGTGCTAAGCTCTTGGGAAGTACAAGTTGGCAACATATAGAGATGGTCCCTACCCACCAACGGGTTCACAGTCTAGAAGGGGGAGACCGACAATGAAACAGAACATATGGACAGGTGTCAAGTCATCAAAATAAATAGAAATAAAGCTAGATGCACATCATTAACAAAATAAATAGAATAGTAAATATGTGGCCCATCCTCCTCTCCCCTAATCAATTGTCTAACTTGCTTTCTCCAAACATGTCCTGTCTGGGTTTTCCATCCTCTTCTCTCACGGCTCCTTCTCTGCCTCTTTGGCGGAGTACCCTCCCTTCTATTCTTCTATAAAGAGAAGCCGTGTCACCTGGTGGCTAGAGCCCGGGCCTGAGAGTCAAAAGGTCATGAGTTCTAATCCCGGCTCCACCACTTGTCGGCTGCGTCACCTAGGGCAAGCCACTTCACTTCTCTGGGCCTCAGTTACCTCATCTGGAAAATGGGGATTAAGTCTGTGAGCCCCACGTGACACAGCAGGGACAGTGTCCCATCTGATTAGCTTCTAGACTGTGAGCCCATTGTGGGCACAGATTGTTTCTATTTGTTGCTGAATTGTACTTCCCAGGTGTTTAAGGACAGTACCTAGACTTCTTCTAGACTGTGAGCCCACTGTTGGGTAGGGACTGTCTCTATGTGTTGCCGACTTGTACTTCCCAAGCGCTTAGTACAGTGCTCTGCATACAGTAAGTGCTCAATAAATACGATTGATTGATTGATTGATACCTGTTCTCCCTTCCCCTTAGACTGGGAGCCCCATGTGAGAGGGGGTGGTATCTGAACCGATTAACCCACATCTACTCCATCACTTAAGACACTTCTTGGCACATAGTATGTGCTTGGCAACTTCTACAGCTCTTAGTAATAACATGAAAAGAAGTCAGATTAATCACAAAAATCTTCCGACCTTCAGGAACTGTCTCCATGGAAATCCAGCCAACATTCCCAACTCAGTATGTCTAAAACCGAGCTGCTCCTCATGTTCCCCTCCTCCCACTAACTTTCCCATTGCTCTTGAAGATACCATGTCGAGAAGCAGCGTGGCTCAGTGGAAAGAGCCCAGGCTTTGGAGTCAGAGGTCACGGGTTCAAATTCCGGCTCTGCCAGTTGTCAGCTGTGGGACTTTGGGCAAGTCACTTCACTTCCCTGGGCCTCAGTTACCTCATCTGGAAAATGGGGATTAAGATTGTGAGCTCCCCATGGGACAACCTGATCACCTTGTAACTGCCCCAGTGCTTAGAACATTGCTTTTCACATAGTAAGCACTTAATAATGCTATTATTATTATCATCATCATCATCATCATTATTCCCCATCCCTGAACAACCACACTGGCATTTTCTCATTGACCCATCTATCCCTTTCAACCCAAATTTTCAAATTTTGTCAGTTCTTTCTTCACAACATCTCCAGAATCTGCCACTTTCCAACTACCACCATGCTGGTCGACGCACTTGTCCTATGATGCCTTAGCAATTGTATTGGCCTCCTCACTGACCTCCCTGCCTTCTCTCTCTCCCCTCTTCAGGACGTACTCCGCTCTGCCGTCTGGACCATTTCTCTGAAAAATAATTTCTCCAACACCTTCCGACTCCTAAAAAAATCTCCGTAGGTTGTCCATTCCTCTCCACACTTTTTAATAGCATTTATCGAGCTCTTACTGTGTGGAGAGCACTGGACTAGATGCCTGGGAGAGTGAAATGCAAGAGTTGGTTAGCACTTTTCCTGACCACAGTGAGCTTACGATCTAGAAGGAGAGACAGAGAGACCACTTGTCACTCTACCTCGATCTCGTCAATCTTGATGCTGACCACTCACCCAAATCCTGCCTCTGGCCTGGATGCCCTCCCTCCTCAAATCCTCCAGACAATGACTCTTCCCACCTCCAAAGTTTCACTGAAGGCCCGTCTCCTCCGAGAGGCTTTCCCTGACTAAGCTTCGCCTTTCCTCTTCTCCCCCTCCCTTCTGCATTGCCCTGACTTGCTCCCTTTCTTCACCCTCCCATTGTTATTATCAGAATAATAACTGATTATTCATTTATAATAATCTCTGCCTCCCCCTCTAGACTGTAAGCTAGTTGTGGGCAGGGAATTGGTCTGTTATATTTTTAAATTGTATTTTTCCAAGTGCTTAGTAGACTGCTCTGCACACAGTAAGCCCGCAGTGAATACACTTGACTGATTGATTGACTTTAACATAAATAAATGATTTCCAGATGTGGACATATCGCATCAAAAGGGAACTCCTGAACATTGATTCTTAGGCACTTAGCACTTTCCCTCATCCTTATCTTAACTCCTCTCCAATTATAACCTAGACCATTCACTCAATCATATATATTGAGTGCTTACTGTGTGCAGAGCACTCTACTAAGCGCTCAGGAAGTACATTTCAGCAACAAATAGAGACAATCCCTGCCCACAATGGGCTCAAAGTCTAGACCACCAACTAAACTATTCTATAGCCAACCATATTCCCTTTTATCAATCAATCAATGAATCATATTTATTGAGCGCTTACTGTGTGCACAACACTGTACTAAGAGCTTGGTTAAGTACAGTGTAACAATATATCAGAGGTGGTAGACACATTCCCTCCCCACAATGAGCTCACAATCTAGACGGGGAGACAGGCATCATTATAAAATAAATGATTTAAGCATGTTTAAATAAATTAAAACTACAACAATAAAAGATGGATTTTTCTGGTATCTTACGCCATGGATTTCTTGCTTATGTCCTCCATCCTCCCTGGAATATTTATTAATTCATTCAATCAATCATATTTATTGAGCACTTTCTGTGAGCAGAGCACTGTACTAAGAGCTTGGAAATACAATTCAGCAACAAAGCAAGACAATCTCTGCCCACAATGGGCTCACAGTCTAGAAGGGGGAGACAGGCATCCAAAAAGTAAACAGGCATCAATAGCATCAATATGAATAAATACAATTAGGTGAAATAGGAATGATAATTATAATTGTGGTTAATTCCTTACTATGTGCCCAACACTATGCTAAGCACCTAAAAAGATACAGGACAATCTGATAGCACACAGACCCTGTTCCCCAGGGGCCTCACATTCCAAGGGGTAGGGAAAACAGGTATTTATTCCTTTTTATAGATGAGAAAACTGAAGCCCAGAGAAATTGAGTGACTTGCCCAAGATCACACAGCAAGCAAGTGATGGCGCAGGGAATAGCAGTAACAGCAATAACAATGACAATAATAACGATAATTCATTCAATCATATTTATTAAGTGCTTACCGTGGGCAGAGCACTGTACCAAATGCTTGGGAAGTACAATAATAATAATAATGGCAATAATAGTTATGGTATTTGTAAAGCACTTATTATGTGCCAGCTACTGAACTAAACTTTGGTGTATGTACAAGATAATTGGGTTGAATACAATCCCTGTTCCATATGGGGCCCAGGCCTGAGCTCTATCCATTAGGCAATCTTGCTAATAATAAAAATGATAATAATAATAAAAATAACTGTGTCTTTGTTCATCACAGGCACTGTACCAGACACTGTACTAATGGCTGGGGTAATGCCCGTCTTACTTTCTCCTTCATTAATCCTCCCTTCCTTCCCTACAGCACATAGGTACATACCTATAATTTATGTATTTACTTATTTATCTATTCATTTATATTAATGGCTGTCTCCCCCTCTAGACTGTGAGCTCATTGTGAGCAGGAAGGTGTCTCTTTGTTGTTATATTGTCCTCTCCCAAGGGCTTAGTACAGCGCTTTGCACACAGTAGGTGCTCAATAAATACGGTTAAATGAATACAAGCAAATTAAGTTGGACACAGTCCCTGTCCAACTTGGGGCTCACAGTCTCCATCCCCATTTTAAAGATGAGGGAACTGAGGTACAGAGAAGTGATGTGACTGACTTGCCCAAGGTCACACAGCAGACAAGGGGGAGAGCCAGGGTTAGTCATTTGGGTGAAGAATTAAGGGCAGAGTTTGGATTTTTTGTGGTATTTTTAAAGCACTTACTATGACTTAAACATTGCTCTAAAGCTCTGGGGAAGATATAGAGAAGCAGCGTGGCTTAGTGGAAAAAGCACGGGCTTTGGAGTCAGAGGTCATGGGTTCAAATCCCAGCTCCGCCACTTGTCCGCTGTGTGACTGTGGGCAAGTCACTTCACTTCTCTGTGCCTCAGTTACCTCATCTGTAAAATGGGGATTAAGACTGTGAAACCCCCGTGGGACAACCTGATCACCTTGTAACCTCCCCAGCACTTAGAACAGTGCTTTTCACATAGTCTGTGCTTAATAAATGCCATTATCATCATCATCATCATCATCATCACATGGGTTAATCAGGCCCGATACAGGCCATGTCCTACAAGTGGCTCACAGTCAAATAGGAGGGAAATATAGCCGACAAATTTAGTGACGGTCTCAATATGTGGGTAGAAGGAAAGAGATGGGGCGAGGATATTGTCAAGGATGTGGGCTTGGGAGACAAGAAGGATGGGGGAGTTGGCAGTGTTGGGAAAATAGAGGAGAAGACAGGGTTTCGGGAGGAGAGAAGATGAGAAGTTCTATTTTTGCTATGTTGAGTTGGAGGTGACTGAAGGAGTTCTGGGTTGAGATGTCCTGAAGGCAGGAGGAAATGTGAGACTGCAGAGACAGGGAAAAGTCTGAGCTGGAAATGAGGATTTGGGAATCGTCTGGTTCAAGATGGTAGTTGAAGTTGTTGTAACGAATACATTTTCCAACGGAGTGGGTGGAGATGGAGAAGAGAAGGGGACCCAGAACTGAACCTTGAGGGACCCCCAAAGTTAGGAGGTGGGAGGCAGAGGAGGAGCCGATAAAAGAGACAGAAAAAGAGGAGAGAAGTAGGTAGAAAGATAAAAAGGAGAGGAAAGCGTCGGTAAAACCAAGGTTGGATTATTTGTAAGTGGTCTATATCAGACTGTCTTTCCCTTTCTTTGAACTGAAAGCCCCTCAGAGTCAGAACAAGGGCCTTATGTTAATATATATATAATATATATATATAATCATATATATATATTCATTCATTCAATCATATTTATTGAGTGCTTCCTGTGTGTAGAGCACTGTACTAATCACTTGGAAAGTACAATTTGGCAACAGATAGAGACGGTCCATACCAACAACGGGCTCACGGTCTAGAATGGGGAGACGGACAACAAAGCAAGTAGACAGGCATCATATTTATATTACATCCATCCACCCTGACATTGCATACACTCTTAGAACAGTGTTTTTCACGTAGTAAGCGCTTAATAAATGCTGTTATGATTATCCTTGTGGGCAGGGAACAGATCATTTCATTTTCATTGTTGTTAGGAAGTACTTCATTAATTAATTGATTAAAGCTGTGAACCCCATATGGCACAGGGACTGTGTCCAACCTGATTTGTTTGTATCCACTCCAGAGCTAAGAACAGTGCCTGGCACATCGTAAGTGCTTAACAAATATCACAGTTATCACTATTTTTATCATTACTTAACACAGTGCACTTGGGCCTACTGGGTTTCTAAAACATACTCTCACCATTCTTTTAGTTTTTTAGAGAAGCAGCATGGCCTAGTGGAAAGAGCATCGGCCTGGATGTCAGAGGACTTGGGTTCTAATCCTGATCTTCCTGCTGTGTGATCTTGGACAGGGCACTAAAATTTTTGTACCTCAGTTTCCTCATCTGCAAAATGGGGGTTCGAAGCCCCTTCTCCCCACACTTAGACTGTGAGCCCCATGTGAGACTTATTATCTTGTATCTACCCCAGCGCTTAGTACAGTGCTTGACACATAGAATGTACATACTAAATGTTATTGATAGTAACCATTATTTTATTTTCCCAAATGCTTAGTCTGTGTCTCTGCACACAGTAGGCACTTAGGGTTGATTGATTTGTATGTTGCTCCTTAATGTCTTCCAGCAAAATAGCTCTGCCTTCTGACTATCACATGTAGGCAAATCACTTGGCTTCCCTGAGCCTCAGTTTCCTCATTTTTAATGGGGTAAAATATCTGTCCTCCCTCCTCCTCCTTAAATTATAAGCACTCATGTGAATCTGGCATTGTGTCTGAGCCGCTTATTTTGTATCTACTCCAGGGAGTCAGAAGGTCATGGGTCTGATCCCGGCTCGGCCACTTGTCTGCTGTGTGACCATGGGCAAGTCACTTCACTTAGCTGGGCCTCAGTGACCTCATCTGCAAAATGGGGGTTGAGACTTTGAGCCCCACATAATAATAATAGTAATAATAGTAGTAGTAATAATAATAATAATAATAATGGCATTTATTCAGCGCTTACTACGTGCAAAGCACTGTTCTAAGTGCTGGGGAGGATACAAGGTGATCAGGTTGTCCCACAGGGGGCTCACAGTCTTCATCCCCATTTTGCAGATGAGGTAACCGAGCCCTAGAGAAGTGAAGTGACTTGCCCAAAGTCACACAACTGACAAATGTCGGAGCCGGGATTTGAACCCATGACCTCTGACTCCAAAGCCCAAGCTCTTTCCACTGAGCCACGCTGCTTCTCTGGGACTGGGACAGGGACTGTGTCCACCTCACTTTTCTTGTATCCACCCCGGCATTTAGTACACTGTGTGGCACAAAGTAAGCATTTTAAAAATTCCATTATTATCATATTATTATTTAGAACTGTGTGTGAGGCCTAGAAAATGCTTTATGAACAGCATTGTTATTATTACTGTGAAAATGGGGCTGGCTATCGCCACACAAAGTGCACATACCCACACACATTGACGCACACATTCACACACATACACCCCTGTGTCCCTGCACTCCAGCAGCAAATCCAGCCGTGGGGCATCCAGGAAAAAAAGGAGCAGGACGGAAAGGGAAGAGAGGATGAGAGGGAAAGGAAGTCAAGCAACCGGGAAGCTGACACCAAGATGGCAGACAATATCGACACCTGACTCGAGAAAGTCCAAAATGGAACTTTTTCCCCCTTCCAAATAGATGGGAGGTTTCTGTGGCATTAGAATTCTATCCCCTTGAGGATGGTTTAATTGAAAGAAGCCTAGATCATTTTAATTTGACCCCTTCCATTAGATCTTCGTTCTTTGAGGTATTAGTCCTCAGGGCTCCTGTCAAAACGTCTGGCTGAGAGGCAGCTCCGAGAAGGAGCAGGGAGAGTCCTGTGCCACCAGCGCAGAGAGCAGCTGCTCACCCCAATTCCTTTAGGGCCCAATTATTTGCCACCGAATCGAAGGATTCGGCTGCGTTTCTGACTTCAGACATTTCCGATCTCGATTCATTCGACTGTCAGAGCCCAAGTATTAAAAGATGGAGGAGACACAAATGTTTTATCTGCAAGGAGGATTGAATTCTTTCACTGAAAGGGACCCGTTTAATGTCAGTGGATGAGTCCCCATTATTATCCAAAGACAATTAGAATCATTTTCCCTCATTACCGAGGTAGAGAACCGAGTCTTCAACTTGTACGGTTCACTAAATGATGAAAGAAAATGGACTGCAAAATCACTCTCTAGAGCAAAATTACTGAGACTAAAAATACTTTTCTTGAGTTTTCTTCTTTATTTCCATGTGATATTTTTATTTTGGGACAATGGCTGATTTTTAAATGGATTCTGTCAAAGGAAAATGGTTTCAAATTTGGGGGTATAAGTAATAACAACTTTACCTCATCTTCCCTCCCAAACCTCTCCTCCTCCTAACTTTCCCATCACTGTTGACGACACTGTCATTCTCCCCATCTCTGAAGATCACAACCTTGGTGTTATTCTGGACTCCTCTCTCTCTCTCTCTCTTTCAACTTCCAAGGTCACTGAGTTGCTAAATCTCACTGGTTTTCTTTTAACAAAATATCTAGAAACTGCCCCTTCTTCTCCATCCAAACCTCTGCCACCTTTTTGCGACCAGATGACACGCAAATTCGTGAAGCGTTCCATATTTTTCCCAGACTGAGCCCCTTCCTTCCTCTCCCCCTCGTCCCCCTCTCCATCCCCCCATCTTACCTCCTTCCCTTCCCCACAGCACCTGTATATATGTATATATGTTTGTACATATTTATTACTCTGTTTATTTATTTATTTATTTTACTTGTACATATCTATCCTATTTATTTTATTTTGTTGGTATGTTTGGTTCTGTTCTCTGTCTCCCCCTTTCAGACTGTGAGCCCACTGTTGGGTAGGGACTGTCTCTATATTGTTGCCAATTTGTACTTCCCAAGCGCTTAGTACAGTGCTCTGCACATACTAAGCGCTCAATAAATACAATTGATGATGATGATGATGATGATATCTGTTCTCATCTACTGCAGCAGCCTCCTCGCTGACCTCCCCTCTCCAGTCCACTCGGCTGAACAGATCATTTTTCTAAAACATCACTTGCTAAAGAATCAGAGAATCAGCCTGGCCTAGTTGAAAGACCTTGGGAAGAGGAGTCAGAGGACCTGGGTTCTAATCCCGTCTCAGCCACATGTCTGCTGCGGGACCGTGAGCAAGTCGCATCACTTCTCTGGGCCTCCGTTACCTCATCTGTAAAATGGGGATTAAGAGTGTGAGCCCCATGTGGGATACGGACTGCGTCCAACTTGATAAACATATACCTACGCCGGTGCTTAGAACAGTGCTTGACACGTAATAAACACTTAACAAATAACATAAATGGAACAAACAAAAAATAAATGTGTCAAATATTTCTTCAATCCTCCAAATGCCTTAGCGGTCACCCACTTAACTCCGTATCCAGAAGAAGCTCCTCACCAGTCAGTGTGGACAATTGGAAAGATCCTGAGCCTGGGATTCAAAGAACCTGGGTTCTAATCCCGGCTCTGCCGTGTGACCTTGGGAAAGTCACTTTACTTCTCCAGGCCTTACTTATGTCATCTTTAAAATGGAAATTAAAACCAGGAGTCTGACTTGGCACATGGACTGTGTTCAACCTGAGTATCTTGTATCCTCCTTAGTGCTTAGTTCAGAGCCTGGCATTTAGCAAATATCATTAAAAAGAAAAATCAATCAATCAGGGGAACTTGTGGAGCACTTACTATTAGGTTAAGGTGCTCAGTCAGCTCTCTCATCGTCATCATCAATCGTATTTATTGAGTGCTTACTGTGTGCAGAACACTGTACTAAGCGCTTGGGAAGTACAAGTTGGCAACACATAGAGACAGTCCCTACCCAACAGTGGGCTCTCCCTGGTACTTATCCATTCTCTTCTCCCCCTACGTGCTGAATGATATGCTTTGTCTCTGTCAAGTCAATCTACTCAATGTAATAATAACAATATTGATATTTGTTAAGTACTTACTATGTGCTAAGCACTGTTCTAAGCACTGGGATAGATACAAGGTAATAATAATAATAATGATGGCATTTATTAAATGCTTACTATGCGCAAAGCACTGATCTAAGCGCTGTGGAGGTTACAAGGTGATCAGGTTGTCCCACGGGGGCTCACAGTCTTAATCCTCATTTTACAGATGAGGGAACCGAGGCACAGAGAAGTTAGGTGACCTGCCCAAAGTCACACAGCTGACAATTGGCAGAGCCGTGATTTGAACCCATGACCTCTGACACCAAAGCCCGGGCTCTTTCCACCAAGCCACGCTGCTTCTCTAATCAGGGTGTCCCAAGTGGGGGTCGAAGTCTTAATCCCCATTTTACAGAGGAGGAAACTGAGGCACAGAGAAGTTAAGTGACTTGCCCAAGGTCACACAGCTGATGAGTGGTGGAGATGGGATTAGAACCCATGTCCTCTGACTCCCAAGCCTGGGCTGTTGCCAATAAGCCATGCTGCTTCTCATCTCTCCCAGTACCCAGCTCTTCTTCTCATCATCTCACCCGCTTGGGTTTCCCTCCCGCTTCACGTTCGGCAACAATTTTCATAATAGGAGAAGCAGCGTGGCTCATCGGAAAGAGCACGGGCTTTGGAGTCAGAGGTCATGGGTTCGAATCCCGGCTCCGCCACATGTCTGCTGTGTGACCTTGGGCAAGTCACTTAACTTCTCTGAGCCTCAGTTCCCTCATCTGTAAAATGGGGATTAAGACTGTGAGCCCCACGTGGGACAACTTGATCACCTTGTATCCCACCCCAGCGCTTAGAACAGTGCTCTGCACATAGTAAGTGCTTAACAAATGCCATCATTATTATTATTATTATTAATAATCACAGTCCTTGTTAAGCGCTTACTATATCCCAAGTCCTGTTCTAAACGCTGGGGTAGATACGACTTAATAAGGTTGGTCACCATCCCTGTCCCACACGGGGCTCACAGTCTTAATCCCCATTCTACATGTGAGGTACCTGAGGTCCAGAGAACTGAAATGACTTGTCCAAGGTCACACAGAAGACATGAGGCCGAGCCAGGATTAGAACCCCCTTTTCCTCCGCTCCGCCTCCCGTCCCCATCGCCCCGACTCCCTCCCTCTGCTCTACCCCCTTCCCTGCCCCACAGCACTTGTGTATCTATGTACACAAATACATAGAAAAGCAGCGTAGCTCAGTGTAAAGAGCCCGGGCTTTGGAGTCAGTGGTCGTGGGTTCAAATCCCGGCTCCACCACTTGTCAGCTGTGTGACTTTGGGCAAGTCACTTCACTCCTCTGGGCCTCAGTTACCTCATCTGTAAAATGGAGATTAAGACTGTGAGCCCCCCATGGGACAACTTGATCACCTTGTATCCTCCCCAGCGCTTAGAACAGTGCTTTGCACATAGTAAGCGCTCAGTAAATGTCATAATTATTATTATAGAGAAGCAGTGAAGTGCATGTAGAGAAGTACATTCATTCAATCATATTTACTGAGTGCTTACTGTGTGCAGAGCACTGCACTAAGGGCTTGGGAAGTACAAGTTGGCAACATATAGGGACAGTCCCTACCCAACAGCGGGCTCACAGTCTAGAAGATGGAGAAGCAGCGTGGCCCATTGGAAAGAGCATGGGCTTTGGAGTCAAAGGTCATGGATTCAAATCCCAGCTCTGCCAATTGTCAGCTGTGTGACTTTGGGCAAGTCACTTAACTTCCCTGTGCCTTAGTTCTCTCATCTGGAAAATGGGGATTAAGACTGTGAGCCTCATGTGATACAACCTGCTCACCTTATAACCTCCCCAGCACTTAGAACAGTGCTCTGCACATAGTAAGTGCTTGATAAATGCCATTATTATTATTACATATTTATCACGATATTTATTTTATTAATTATGTGTATGCATCTATAATTCTATTTATTAATATTGATGCTATTTATGCCTGTCTACATGTTTTGTTTTGTTATCTGTCTCCCCCCTTCTAGACTGTGGGCATATGTTGCCAACTTGTACTTCCCAAGTGCTTAGTACAGTGCTCTGTACACAGTAAGCCCGCAATAAATACAATTGAATGAATGAATGTTGGGTAGCGATTGTTTCCATTTGTTGCTGAATTGTACTTTCCAAGCTCTTAGTACAGTGCTCTGCACACAGTAAGTGCTCAATAAATATGACTGAATGAATGAATGAATGAATGCAGCTCCTTCTTATTCCCAGGCCCCTTCTCTAGCCACTAAACTGCTCTCCCTATCTTCAAAATCCACTGAAATTCCCCTCCTCCCGGAAGCTTTTCTGTATTAAAATTTGATTTCCCTTCCAATTTCCCCTCAAGTGCCACCTCCACATCACTGACCATCCTTCCGTCCCCCACACACAGTAACCCTTAAATACAAGTCTTTAAACTCTGAGTCTTTCCCCAAACCTTTATGTCAATCTAGTGTCTGCCTCCCCTTCTACACGGTAAGCATCTCGAGAGGTGGGATTTTCTCTTCTACCTAAATAAGAAGAGTCATAATCACATTGTGATATTTGTTAAGCATTTGCTAGGTGACTGTAATAATAATAATAATAATTATGGTATCTGTTAAGTGCCTTCTGCTATGTGCCTGGCACAATTCTGAGCCCTGGGGAAGATCCAAGAGATGGTAGTAATAATAATAATTATAATTGTGGTATTTGTTAAGCCCTTAGAATGTGCCAGGCGCTGTACTAAGCGGAGGACACCAGCAAATCGAGTTGAACACAGACCCCGTCCCACATGGAGCTCACAGTCTTCCCATTTTCCAGATGAGGGGACTGAGGCCCAGAGAAGTGAAGTGACTTGCCCAAGGCCCAGACAAGTGGAAGCGCCGGAGTTAGAACCCATGACCTTCTGACTCCCGGGCCCAGGATCTTGCTACTTAGAGAAGGAGCGTGGCTCAGTGGAAAGAACATGGGCTTTGGAGTCAGAGGTCATGGGTTCAAATCCCAGCTCTGCCAATTGTCAGCTGTGTGACTTTGGGCAAGGCACTTAACTTCTCTGGGCCTCAGTTTACCTCATCTGGAAAATGGGGATTAAGACTGTGAGCCCCCAAGGGACAACCTGATCACCTTGTAACCTTCCCAGTGCTTAGAACAGTGCTTTCCACATAGTAAGTGCTTAATAAATGCCATTATTATTATTATTAGTACAGTGCTTTGCACAGAGTAAGTGCTCAATAAATATGAGTGAATGAAAGAATGACAGGGACTGTATCCAACCCGATTTTGTTGTATCCACCCGAACACTTAGTATAGTGCCTGGCACGTAGTAAGTGCTCAATAAATACGATTGAATGAATAAATGCCATCATTATTATTATTACTATTACTAATCCATGTTGCTTCTCAAGAATTAGAATGAGCTGATTAGATAGACAATAATCAAGTCAGAAATTGCTCCTATCCCCCATTCATTCAATCACATTTATTGAGCGCAATCATTTCATTCATTCATTCATTCATTCAATCATATTTATTGAGCGCTTAGTGTGTGTAGAGCACTGTGCAACACACTTGGAAAGTACAATTAGGCAACAGATAGAGACAATCCCTACCCAACAACTGGCTCGCAGCAGTCTAGGAGCAGTCTAGACGAAGCAGAGGAGCAGCGTGGCTCAATGGAAAGAACACGGGCTTGGGAGTCAGAGGTCATGGGTTCTAATCCCGGCTCCACCGCTTGTCAGCTGTGTGACTCTGGGCAAGTCACTTCACTTCTCTGTGCCTCAGTTACCTCATCTGTAAAATGGGGATTGAAACTGTGAGCCCCTCGTGGGACAACCTGATCAACTTGTATCCTCCCCCGTGCTTAGAACAGTGCTGTGCACATAGTAAGCGCTTAATAAATGCCATTATCATTATTATTATTAGAAGGCTTAACCTCACAGTCTATTAACCTCCACTTTACAGATGGTGCCATTGAAGTGCAGGAGAAGTAAAGTGACTTGTCCAAGGTCATAAAGCAGGCACTTGATGGAGAAGGGATTAAAACCCAGCCCTCTTGATCCCCAGGTCTGTGGTCTTTCGAATAAACCATGCAACCTCTCTTGTCCTCTCCCAGACTTTTAAAACAGTATTCTTCACAGAGAAAGTACTGATTAAGTTCTGTTAATCAGTCGATTTACCAGTGCTTTTCACTAGAAATCCTCATGGAGAGGATTTGTGTCTTTTAATTGGTTGTACATATTTACTATTCTATTTATTTTATTTTGTTAATGTTTTGTTTTGTTGTCTGTCTTCCCCTTCTAGACTGTGAGCCCGCTGTTGGGTCGGGACCGTCTCTATATGTTGCCAACTTGTACTTCCCAAGCGCTTAGTACAGTGCTCTGCATACAGTAAGCGCTCAATAAATACGATTGAATGAATGAATGAGTGAATTGGTTATGTACTTCTAGGTGTCTAGTACAGTGCTCTGACAATCATAATAATAATAATGGCATTTGTGAAGCACTTAGTATGTGCAAAGCACAGTTCTAATCGCCGGGGATACAAGGTGATCAGGTTGTCCCATGTGGGGCTCACAGTCTTAACCCCCATTTTACAGATGAGGTAACTGAGTCCCAGAGAATAATGATAATAACAATAATAATGATGGCATTTGTTAAGGGCTTACTATGTGCAAAGCACTGTTCAAAGAGCTAGGGAGGATACAAGGTGATCCGGTTGTCCCATGTGAGGCTCACAGTCTTAACCCCCATTTTACAGATGAAGTAACTGAGGCCCAGAGAAGTTAAGTGACTTTCCCAAGGTCACACAGCTGATAATTGGCAGAGTCAGGATTTGAACCCATGACCTCTGACTCCCAAACCCGTGCTCTTTCCATTGAACCACGCGGCTTCTCAGCAGATGCTCAATAAACGCTAGTGGGTGAATGAACAAAAGAATGAATGAATCAATCAATCAATGGATGGATGGATGAATTCATGAATCCATGAAGGAGTTGAAGCAAGTTCGCAAATCCTTATTTTCCAGGCTAAATTCTTGTTGAAACTCACTGATGTTACGTCAAACTCGGGAAACATACTTTGCTTTTTCCTTTCATCTGAATAGGAAGAAGCTCACGGGAAGCAGAACAAAAGCACAAAACGTGACAGGAAAGGGGAAATGAAATGATAAAATAGTCGAATATTTATGTACAGTACACTGACCTCAAAATCTGTTAATGCTCATGAAATGGCACTAAGCCTAATATGAAGTGTCTTGTTCTCATTAATATTATCATCATGAGTAGTTTCTGGGATCCTGTAGAGCACAGAGCACTTTAACCACCACATGGGAGAATAAAATAAATCAGAAGCCACTACTCCGCTTGGGAAGGGATAAAAATAGAAAATCTTAGGAAGTCTCTAGAAAAGATCCACTAGAAAAAAGAACTACTCATTAATATGAACTTTATCATCACTCTCCTGAAAAAGTTGAAGCAAATTGAAAGCAATCATTAAATCCCCCAGAATGTGTCCTCTCCATTTAGCAAGTAGGAAAAAGGAGTTGGCAAGATGTAAGGGTTTTTTTTCAGTCATTTATATTGAATAGAGATGAGAAATATGAGGATTCCTAACTGTTTGAATGTTGGTTAGGCCCGGAGTGATATATATTCCTTTCATTCATTTATTCATTCATTAAATCGTATTTATTAAGCGCTTACTATGTGCAGAGCACTGTTCTAAGGGCTTGGGAGAGTCCAATATGAACATAGCATAGGCTTGGCAGATACATTCCGTGCCCTCAACAAACTGCACTCGGGCATGGCACAGTGAGAAGCAGCGTGGCTCAGTGGAAAGAGCACAGGCTTTGGAGTCAGAGGTCATGGGTTCAAATCCCAGCTCTGCCAATTGTCAGCTGTGTGACCTTGGGCAAGTCACTTAACTTCTCTGTGCCTCAGTTACCTCATCTGTAAAGTGGGGATTACATTAATCTCCATCTCTGCCCCTGCTCTCTCTTCCTCCCTTCAGGCTCGTGTCTCCTCCTGCCTTCAAGACATCTCCATCTGGATGTCTGCCCACCATCTAAAACTCAATATATCCAAGACTGAACTCCTTATCTTCCGTCCCAAACCCTGCCCCCTCCCTGACTTTTCCATCACTGTTGACAGCACTACCATCCTTCCCGTCTCACAAGCCCGCAACCTTGGTGTCATCCTCGACTCCGCTCTCTCATTCACCCCTCACATCCAATCCGTCACCAAAACCTTCCGGTCTTACCTCCGCAACATCGCCAAGATCCACGCTTTCCTCTCCATCCAAACTGCTACCCTGCTGGTTCAATCTCTCATCCTATCCCGACTGGATTACTGCATCAGCCTCCTCTCTGATCTCCCATCCTCCTGTCTCTTCCCACTTCAATCTATACTTCACGCTGCTGCCCGGATCATCTCTGTGCAGAAACACTCTGGGCATGTTACTCCCCTCCTCAAAAATCTCCAGTAGATGCCAATCAACCTACGCATCAGTTAAAAACTCCTCACTCTCGGCTTCAAGGCTGTCCATCACCTCATCCCCTCCTACCTCACCTCCCTTCTTTCCTTCTACAGCCCAGCCCGCACCCTCCGCTCCTCAGATGCTAACCTCCTCACCGTGCCTCCCTCCTGTCGTTGCCCCCCGGCCCACATCCTCCCCCGGGCCTGGAATGCCCTCCCTCCGCCCATCCTCCAAGCTAGCTCTCTTCCTCCCTTCAAGGCCCTACTGAGAGCTCACCTCCTCCAGGAGGCCTTCCCACACTGAGCCCCTCCTTCCTCTCCCCTTTCTCCCCCTCCCCATCTCCCCGCCTTATCTCCTTCCCCTCCCCACAGCACCTGTATATATGTATATATGTTTGTACGTATTTATCCCTCTATTTATTTATTTATTTTACTTGTACATATTTATTCTATTTATTTCATTTTGTTAATATGTTGTGTTTTGTTGTCTGTCTCCCCCTTCTAGATTGTGAACCCACTGTTGGGTAGGGACCGTCTCTATATGTTGCCAACTTGTACTTCCCAAGCATTTAGTATGGTGCTCTGCACACAGTAAGCACTCAATACATACGATTGAATTAATGAATGAATGATTCAGACTGTGTGCCCCCCGTGGGATAACCTGATCATCTTGTAACCTCATCAGCGCTTAGAACAGTGCTTTGCACATAGTAAGTGCTTAATAAATGTTATTATTATTATTATTATTATTATTATTATTATTATTATTATTATTATTATTATTTGCTTCCTTTATTCCACCCACCCTCAGCCCCACAGCATTTACGTCCGTATCTGCAAATTATTTTGACATCAGTCTCCCTTTCTAGACTTTAGCTTGTTGTGGGCTAGGTTCTTGTCGCTGAACTCTGTTGTACTGTACTCTCCCAAGCGCTTAGTACAGTGCTTTATACACAGTAAACAGTAAATGCAACTGATTGATGGACAGACTGATGTTGCTGTAATGCTGTGCAAATGCTGCTGGTCAAGCTGTTTTTGTGTTCACTTCTGGAAGTTTCTCTTTCTTCTCTTTCTCAAAGGGTCCGGAAGGCTCCCTTGAACAGTTTCAGTCAATTAATAGCTGAAGCAGCAGGGACCCGTGGAAAGAGCGCAGACCTGGGGAGTCAGAGGACCTGGGTTCAAATCCCAGCTACAAAGCTTGCCGGCTGCGTGACCTTGGGCCAGTCACTTCACTTCTCTGTGCCTCACTTCCTTCAACTGTAAAATGCTATTCTCTCTCCATTATGTCATGATTCCCCATGTGGGCCAGACACCGTGTCTGACCTGATTGTCTTTATCGAACCCTGGGTTTCGTATCGCGCTGGCCATATGGTAAGTGCTCAACAAAGACCTTTATTTATTATTATGATGATGACGATAAGTGTCCTGATCATGGCTATTATTCTCGTTTTTTTTCTGAGTATTATTATCATTATAATTATCATCATTTCAGTAAGGATTTGAAGAGTCCTCGATGAAGTCAGCGGGAAGGGAGAAGGATTGCAAGAAGTCCTTCGTCCCTGCCAGGGGTCTGGTGAAGGTGGGTTGGGGGTGAGAAGGGGTTCAGTAGCCATGGCAGCAACTGCTGAAGAGGAACAGAAATATCCGTTGCCGAATACGCAGGCGGTTGCCCTCGAAACTCATAAAAACGGCCCCGCGGAGGGAAACTGCCAAATTCAAACTTCAATAAAACTGGGGCTCAAAATGATTCTGTCTATTGCACTGTTGGGGGATCAATAACAATTCCAAAACAAATGCATTAACAGGAATTTGACATTTATTCTCAGCTTGGCCTGGAAATCAACGCTATCTACCTTGAAATGAAATGACACCAAGGTGCCGACTAAAGGCCTTCTTTGGGATGGAAAGTTTCTCAAGACGTTAAGCCCCACTCCAGATCCAGGAGGAAGAGTCACTCATTCGTTCAGATGTATTTATTGAGTGCTTATTGCGTGCAAAGCACTGTACTAAGCGCTGAAGAGTCGAGCTCTGGGATCAGAAGACCTGGGTAGTTCTGACACTACCTAGCCAGGCAATCATATTTATTGAGTGTTCACTGTGTGCTAAGCACTTGGGACAGTCCGGTATGACGATAAACCGACACATTTCCTGCCAATAATAACAACAACAACAACAACAACAAAACAATAATGATAATAATAATAATAATAATAAAAATGGCATTTATTAAGCGCTTACTATGTGCAAAGCACTGTTCTAAGCACTGGGGGGATACAAGGTGATGAGGTTGTCCCACGTGGGGCTTACAGTCTTCATCCCCATTTTACAGATGAGGGAACTGAGGAACAGAGAAGTTAAGTGACTTGCCCAAAGTCACACAACTGACAAGTGGCAGAGCTGGGATTTGAACCCATGACCTCTGACTCCAAAGCCCGAGCTCTTTTCCACTGAGCCATGCTGCTTCTCTAATGAGCTTTCAGTCAAGAGCGGGAGACAGACATTAATATAAACAAATAAATTCAATATAAATGAATGAATAGCCTAGAGTTGGCATCATGAGAAGCAGTGTAGCTCAGAGGAAAGAGCCCAGGCTTGGGAGTCAGACGTCATGGGTTCTAATCCTGGACCCACCACTTGTCTGCTGTGTAACTTTGGGCAAGTCACTTAACTTCTCTGTGCCTCAGTTCCCTCATATGGAAAATGGGGATGGAGACTGTAAGACCCATGTGGGACAACCTGATTACCCTGTGAACAGTGCTTGGCACATAGTAAGCTCTTAACAAACTCCATTATTATTATTATTATTATTATTATCATTATTATTATTATTATTATTATTATTATTATGAGGAGAAGCATGGCTTAGTGGAAAGAGCCCAGGCTTGGGAGTCAGAGGTCATGAGTTCTAATTCCAGCTCCACCACTTGTCAGCTGTGTGACTTTGGGCGAGTCATTTCACTTCTCTGTGCCTCAGTTACCTCGTCTGTAAAATGGGGATTAAGACTGTGGCCCCATGTGGGACAACTTGATCACCTTTATCTACCCTAGTGCTTAGAGCAGCGCTTGGCATATAGTCAGTGCTTAACAAATACCATCATTATCATTATTACTATTATTAAAAATAACAGCTGCAGCACCTGTTAAGTGCTTCCTCTGTGCCAAGCACTGTACTAGGCGCTGGGGTAGATACAAGATTGTCAGGTCCCAAAAGGAACTCAGAATAGGAGGGAGAACAGGTTTGAATCCCCATTTTGCAGATAAGGGAGCTGAGGACCAGAGAAGTGACCAACCCAAGGTCACACAGCAGGTGTGTGTTGTAGTCGGTACTAGAACCTGTTTCCTCTAACTTCCAGGCCCCTGCTCTTTCCACTAGACCACACTACTTTTCAAGGCAGTGTATAATAATAATAATAATAATAATAATAATAATAATAATAATAATAATGATGATGATGGCATCTGTTAAGCGCTTACTATGTGCAGAGCACTGTTCTAAGCGCTGGGGGGGATACAAGGTGATCAAGTTGTCCCACGTGGGGCTCACAGTCTTAATCCCCATTTTACAGATGAGGGAACTGAGGCTCAGAGAAGTTAAGTGACTTGCCCAAGGTCACACAGCGGACATGTGGCGGAGTCGGGACTCGAACCCATGACCTCTGACTCCAAAGCCCGTGCTCTTTCCAATGAGCCACACTGCTTCTCTGATGAATGTAGATGAATGGTTAGTGCAGGAGCCAGAGAGTCGGAAGGTTCTGTGTTATAATCCTGGCTCCACCACCTGTCTGCTGTGTAACCCTGGGCAAGTCACTTCACTTCTCTGGACCTCAGTTTCCTCATCTGTCAAATGGGGATTAAGACTGTGAACCCTATGGGGGACAGGGAGTTTGTCCAGCCCGGTTTGCTTGTATTCATCCAGCACTTAATTCAGTGCCTTGCACATAGTAAGCTCTGAACAAATACTATGATTATTATTAATGTTATAATTATTAAGACCGCAGATGGCCTTCACACTGCGCTACTCCTCTGCCTGTCTACTTCCTCGCTGCCTGCCGAGGCCCAGTAAGATAGCGACTGGCAAGACTGAGAGTGTGAGTGGTACTGTGTTGAGCCAACATTATAGTAAGCACTTAGTACAGTGCTCTGCACACAGTAAGCGCTCAATAAATATGATTGAATGAATGAATGAATGAATGAACACCTCCTTTTCCTCCGCTCCTCCTCTGCTCCTCTGCTCTCCTTCCCCTCCCCATCACCCGGACTTGATTCCTCTGCCCTAGCCCCCTCACTACCCCACAACAATTGTGTATATATGTACATAACTATTATTCTATTTATTTTATTAATGATATATATATATATATATAGAGAGAGAGAGAGAGAGAGAGAGAGAGAGAGATAGGGATATATAGATATCTATATATATCTATATAGCTATATATCTATGTGTATATATATATATATAGATGTATATATAGATATAGATATATAGATATAGATATATAGATATAGATATATAGATATAGATATATATAGATATATCTATATCTATATAGATATATCTATATATATCTAATTGTATTCATTCATATTGATGCTATTGATGCCTGTCTACTTGTTTTTCTGTCTGTCTCACCCCTCCTAGACTGTGAGCCCATTGTTGGGCAGGGATTGTCTCTGTTGCTGAATTGTACTTTCCAAGCGCTTAGTCCAGTGCTTTGCACACAGTAAGAACTCAATACATATGATTGAATGAATGTAGGAATGGATAATCAACTCCTTCAAGGGGTTTCTCATTCCTCTAGGCTGAGGAATGAGGTTCGCTGCTTATCCCAAATAATAATAATGATGGCATTTATCAAGTGCTTCCTATGTGCAAAGCACTGTTCTAAGCGCTGGGGAGGTTACAAGGTGACCAGGTTGTCCCAGGTGGGGGCTCACAGTCTTAATCCCCATTTTCCAGATGAGGTAACTGAGGCCCAGAGAATTTAAGTGACTTGTTCAAAGTCACACAGCTGACAATTGGCGGAGCCGGAATTTGAACCCATGACCTGAGCCCCCTCCTTCCTCTCCCCCTCATCCCCCTCCCCAACCCCCCCGCCTTACCTCCTCAAAACTCTCCAGTGGCTACCAATCAATCTGTGCATCAGGCAGAAACTCCTCACCCTGGGCTTCAAGGCTGTCCATCACCTCGCCCCCTCCTACCTCACCTCCCTTCTCTCCTTCTCCAGCTCAGCCCACACCCTCCGCTCCTCCGCTGCTAACCTCCTCACTGTACCTCGTTCTCGCCTGTCCCGCCATCGACCCCTGGTCCACGTCCTCCCCCGGGCCTGGAGTGCCCTCCCTCTGCCCATCCGCCAAGCTAGCTCTCTTCCTCCCTTCAAGGCCCTACTGAGAGCTCACCTCCTCCAGGAGGCCTTCCCAGACTGAGCCCCTTCCTTCCTCTCCCCCTCTCCATCCCCCCATCTTACCTCCTTCCCTTCCCCACAGCACCTGTACATATGTATATAGGTTTATACATATTTATTACTCTATTTATTTATTTTACTTGTACATATCTATTCTATTTATTTTATTTTGTTAGTATGTTTGGTTTTGTTCTCTGTCTCCCCCTTCTAGACTGTGAGCCCGCTGTTGGGTAGGGACTGTCTCTATATGTTGCCAACTTGTACTTCCCAAGCACTTAGTACAGTGCTCTGCAGGCAGTAAGCGCTCAATAAATACGATTGATTGATTGACTGATTACCTCCTTCCCCTCCCCACAGTACCTGCATATATGTATATATGCTTGTATGCATTTATTACTCTATTTATTCATTTACTTATTTATTGATTGATTTTATTTGTACATGTTTATTCTATTCATTTTATTTTGTTAATATATTTGTTTTGTTCTCTGTCTCCCCCATATAGACTGTGATCCCACTGTTGGGTAGGGACTGTCTCTATATGTTGCCAACTTGTACTTCCCAAGTGCTTAGTACTGTGCTCTGCACACAGTAAGTGCTCAATAAATACGATTGAATGAATGAATGAATGAATGAATGAATGACCTCTGACTCCAAAACCCGTGCTCTTTCCACTGAGCCACGCTGCTTCTCCTAATGGGAGACTCTGTCTCACCTCAAGCCATTTCTTCCGTCTGATAAGTTAGAATTGCTTGGTTGGTGATTTTTCTCACCGGAATGATCTCTCCGTCCACACCAGAGCCCATATAATTCCTCCTTTCTCCAGTCTAATGGCCACATGCCAGTGGCTCTCTCTCCGGCCTCTCTCTTTTCCATCACTAGATTGTTTCCGAAAGTTTATCCAAGAAGGAGCAGCACGGCCCGCTCAGTCCCAGACGGAGCATTCCTTCCACCTCCCCCTTTTAGACTGTGAGCCCACTGTTGGGCAGGGACTGTCTCTATATGTTGCCAATTTGTACTTCCCAAGCGCTTAGTACAGTGCTCTGCACACAGTAAGCGCTCAATAAATACGATTGATGATGATGATGATGATGATGACCTCCCAGGTCTCCCCAGATCTGCATTTCTTCCTGACCCCCAGAGCTTCTCCTCCAGTCCCTACCACAAGCAAGGCTTCTTATTGCTTCTTAGTTCAACAGCAATAAAATAATTCTGCTTCATGGCCTAACAGATAGAGCACGGGTCTAGGAGTTAGAAGGATGTGGGTTCTAATCCTGCTCTGCTACCTGTCTGCTGTGTGACCTAGGACAAGTCACTTCACTTCTCTTTGCCTCAGTTACCTCATCTGTAAAATGGGGATTAAGACTGTGAGCCCCACATGGGACAACCTACCTTCTGTCTACCCAGCATTTAGACCATTGCTTGGCACATAATAACAATACTACTACTACTACTACTACTACTACTACTACTACTACTACTACTACTAATAATAATAATAATAATAATAATAATGGAATTTATTAAGTGCTTACTATGTGCAAAGCACTGTTCTAAGCACTGGGAAGGTTAAAAGGTGATCAGGTTGTCCCACGGGGGGCTCACAGTCTTAATCCTCATTTTACAGATGAGGGAACTGAGGCCCAGAGAAGTTTAGCGACTTGCCCAAAGTCATACAGCTGACAATTGGTGGAGCTGGGATTTGAACCCATGACCTCTGACTCCAAAGCCCGGGCTCTTTTCCACTGAGCCACGCTGCTTCTCTAAGGAAGGAAGTGCTTAACAAATGTTATTATTATTATTATTAGTAGTAGTAGTAGTAGTATCATTATTATCATTATTATTATTATTATTATTATTATTATTATTATCATTATTATTATTATCATTATTAGTATTATTCCCCCATGACTGACCCTCTGTACTTCCCTATGGGCAACTGGGGGCTTATCCAGCATCCTGTCCGATCCCTCCCTGAGGACTGTGTCCATTCAAGCTCACAGTACTTGCTTTCCCCAGCACTTAGTAAATTTCCCGGCACATAGTAAGTGCTTAACAAATACCATCATTATTATTATGATTTTTATTTCACCACGTTCTGCTCTGCAGTCGCACAGCTAACCGTACTCTCACCTGAAGATGGCTGAGGGTTTTCTCCAACTTCCTGACCCCTTCTATTTCCCAATCCTTCTCTCAGATTGGATCCCCTACACTTCTTTCAGGGAGAGGCTCCACAGAATCAGTCAATCGTATTTATGGAGCACTTACTGTGTGCAGAACACTGTACTAAGCGCTTGGGAGAGCACCACAGAACAATAAACGGATACATTCCCTGCTCAAAATGAGCTTACAGCCTAGAGGTGTTACAGAGGTCTTCTGGCTTCTTCCTCCCTCTCCTAAACGGGGGACCAGTGCAACTAACTGGCTATCACCACCACGATTTCTTCTTAAGATCTCATCTAAAAAAAAATAATGCATTTGCAGGATTTTCTGGCCAAAATTTTATCAGTCTGGGTGGTGTTATTTGTTTGGCGATACTGGAATGGAGACACCGTAAGATAAACTCGAAAAGTTAAAATGCCGTTATTAATTTTAATTGAAAAAGAAAGAGAAACCACACTGTTTTATGGTGGAATAGAACTGGGAGATATTCAATCATGTTAAGTTTAGGCTGGAAGAGCCTGGAACATTTGCCATTTACAGCTGTAATTAAGCCAAAAGTGGGTACTGCATCTAAAAATGAGATCAAAGATGTCTCGGGGAATAAATCACCCTTAGCGGGGTATTATGCTAAAACAGAGCTCAGCGGGATGCAGAGTCATATTTAACATCATCCATCATAAACAGGAATAGTCGTGTCTTAAAACGGTTCTGTGACACAATAAAGACCACTTCTTTAGCGTTTTTCTTTCTGTTTCAGCTAGTAGAGAGTGGTAGAGTAGAGGGTTTCCCCTAGACAAATCACCAATTGATCAATCGTTTGAAAGGATGGGCCCAAGAGAAGAGAAGGGAGAAGAATGAATGTCCCTGAAACCTCTTAATGAGATCATTATCTCATTTCTCATATGTGCACCTTACCCAGTATCTTCCACCAATCAACTCCTGGCCTAAGCGGCCCACATATTTGATCAAACTGACCAAATGTTTACATTCCAGCCCAGATCCAATAAAGTGGACTGATTTTATGCTTAAAGATATGTAGATATGAAAGGCTTCGAACATTTGCATTTCATGAATAGTTGAAAATGAATGCAAGTGGAGAAAAAAAGGAATCGCGGGGAATATTTTGGCTCGTTGGTTCATTTCTGAGTTTTGATACTGCTTGGAGGATTTTATACGTGGGGTGTACACTTGATTACTTTACTTACCCCTCCCTCCACCTATGTCTTTTATGTTTCATTTAAGAGATAACCTCCGAAGTGTATGTAATAATAATAATAATGATGGCATTTGTTAAGCGCTTACTATGTGCAAAGCACTGTGCTAAGCGCTGTCCTCATCATGAGGAAGATTACAAAGCAGCGTGGCTCAGTGGTAAGAGCAGGGGCTTTGGAGTCAGAAGTCACGGGTTCAAATTCCGTCTCTGCCAGTTGTCAGCTGTGGGACTTTGGGCAACTCACTTAACTTCTCTGTGCCTCGGTTACCTCATCTGTAAAATGGGGATTGACTCTGAGCCCCCCGTGGGACAACCTGATCACCTTGTATCTACCCCAGTGCTTAGAACAGTGCTTTGCACATAGTAAGCGCTTAATAAATGCCTTTTAGACTGTGAGACCACTGTTGGGTAGGGACTGTCTCTATATGTTGCCAACTTGTACTTCCCAAGCGCTTAGTACAGTGCTCTGCACACAGTAAGCACTCAATAAATACGATTGATTTATTATTATTATTATTATTATTATTATTATTATTATTATTATTATTATTATTAGCACCTAGTTCACATCTTCACACACAGTAAGTGCTCAATAAATATGATTGAATGGCATGAATGAAAGATGATGCCAGTGACAATGAAGTTCACTTTGAGGTAGGTGGATGGGCAACTGAATAGGCTGCTGAAAGAGACACCTTCAATCCCCAGTCTAAGGAGGAGGGAGAACAAGTATTTCATCTTTTTTTTTCAAAAATAGAAAAACCTGAAAAATTTGAAAAACCTGAGGCGTATCACTGTGGGATGGAAAAATAACAAAGATAATAGTAATAATAATAATAGTGGTATTTGTTAAGTGCTTACTATGTGCCAGGCACTGTACTAAGTGCTGGGGGGAATAAAAGGTAATCAGTTTGTCCCACGTGGGGCTCCATTTTACAGATGAGGTGAATGAGGCACAGAGAAGTGAATTGACTTGCCCAAGGTCACACAGCAGACAAGTGGTGGAGCCAGGATGAGAACCCAAGTCCCCTGAGTGGATGATGGCCCAGTCCGCACCACAGAAGCTGCACACATAGTCAAAATGTTTTACTAGCCATTTTATTGGCTACAAGTTGTCCCTGAATTCTGCCACCAAATACAATCAATCAATTAATCAATCGTATTTATTGAGCGCTTACTGTGTGCAGAGCACTGTACTAAGCGCTTGGAAGTACAAGTTGGCAACATATAGAGACAGTCCCTATCCAACAGTGGGCTCACAGTCTAAAAGGGGGAGACAGAGAACAAAACCAAACATACTAACAAAATAAAATAAATAGAATAGATATGTACAAGTCAAATAAATAAATGAATAAATAAATAAATAGAATAATAAATACGTACAAACATATATACATATATACCAGTATAAATACACCCTGCCCAACTACAAGAAGACCCACAAGGAAGTAGCAAAGCAAATCAAGAAGGCCAAGAGTCCTTTTTACCATTGTTTTTTTTTTTTCCTCTATGGTATTTGTTAAGCACTTCCTATTCATTCATTCAGTTGTATTTATTGAGCGCTTACTGTGTGCAGAGTACTGTACTAAGCACTTGGGAAGTACATGTTGGCAACATAGAGAGACGGTCCCTACCCAACAACAGGCTCAATAAAGTCTAGACGTCTGGCACTTCCTATGTGCCAGACACTGTTCTAAGAGCTGGCGTAGATACAAAGAAATGATTTTGATTAGTTTGAGAATCATTTAGAGAAGCAGCATTACTCAGAGAAAAGAGCACAGGCTTTGGAGTCACAGGTCATGGGTTCAAATCCCAGCTCTGCCAATTTTCAGCTGTGTGACTTTGGGCAAGTCGCTTAACTTCTCTGTGCCTCAGTTCCCTCATCTGGAAAATGGGGATTAAGACCGTGAGCCCCCCGTGGGAGAACCTGATCACCTTGTAACCTCCCCAGTGCTTAGAACAGGGCTTTCCATATAGTAAGGGCATAACAAATGCCATCATCATTATTTTGGACACAGTCCCTGTCCCACGTGGGGCTCACAGCCTAAATCCCCATTTTCCAGATGAGGAAACTGAGGCCCAGAGAGGTGAAGTGACTTGCCAATGTAACACAGCAGTCCAGTGATGGAAGCAGGATTAGAACCCAGGTCCTTCTGACTCCCAGGCTGGGGTGCTATGCACTCAGCCAAGCTACTTCTCCTCTTGGAGACTGCCAGGAAGAGGGTGGCGGGTAGACTGATATCAAGCTCTGGACTTGACACAAAGTCATTCATTCTTTCATTCAATCCGATTTATTGAGCACTTACGGTGGGCAGAGCACTGTATTAGTCCACAGAGCTGCAGTGCTGTTGACCTTCTCGATGACTGAGAGTCTGGCATCGAAGTCATTAGTCAGTCGATGGTATTGATTGAGCGTTTACTGTGTGCAGAGCACTGTACTAAGCGCTTGGGAGAGTAAAATAGACATTGAACAGACACATTCACTGCCCGCAATAAGCACAAACTACTACTGTGTACAGAGTAATCAAGCAATCAATCTCTCTCTCTTCCTCTTCCTCTCTCTCCCTCTCACTCTACCTCCCTCTTCCTCTTCCTTGTGTTGCCGACTTGTACTTCCCAATCGCTTAGTACAGTGCTCTGCACACAGTAAGCGCTCAATAAATGCGATTGATTGATTGATTGATTCCTCTCCCTCTCCCTCACCCTTTCCTTCTCCCTCTCCTTCCTTCTTTCCTCTCTCCCTCCTCTTCATTCAATAGTATTTCTGGAGCTTTTACTGTGCACAGAGCACTGTACTAAGCGCTTGGAAAGAGAAACAGCGTGGCTCAATGGAAAAGAGCCCGGGCTTTGGAGTCAGAGGTCATGGGTTCAAATCCCAGCTCCGCCAATTGTCAGCTGTGTGACTTTGGGCAAGTCACTTCACTTCTCTGGGCCTCAGTTCCCTCATCTGGAAAATGGGGATGAAGACTGTGAACCCTCTGTGGGACAACCTGATCACCTTGCAACCTCTCCAGCGCTTAGAACAGTGCTTGGCACATAGTAAGCACTTAATAAATGCTATTATTATTATTATCATTATTATTATTACAGTAACTTCCACCTCTCCCTCTCTCTCCCTCCCCTTACCAATACACAAGGGCTAGAGACAAAGAGAAAACATCTGGACAAAAACAAAACAGCAAGAGTTCGGAAAAGCCTACTTATATTTCCTGATGAAAACACACTGTTGTGTGAGAGCAGACTAGGCAGTGTAATCTAATTGACGATTTATGGAACTCTTTCAAAGACTTTCCCAGAAAAAGCCCTAAGGGGTTCTGTTTATTTCTCCTACAGATAATTTATCTCTAGATTAAAAGGGAAACGGCGTTTCTGTAAAAGCCATATTACTGTTTAAACAATAATGTTATCGTTATTGATTCATTTCCTCCTAAAAGGAGTTCGCATATGTGTATGCGGGTCCTAAGCATCTAAGATGAAGAGTTGATGGCCATTCTTCTCCATGTACCTTTTATAAAAAGTAAAGATGATCCGGCTTCTGGGTTTTTTGTTTTGGTTTTTTTTTGGTTGTTGTTGTTAACAAAAACAAAGAGCTTTTATTTGGGCAAGGGCAACACAAAATAGAAGCAGCTTGGCCTACTGGATAGAGCATGGACATGGGAGCCAGGAGGATCTGGGTTCAAATCCCAGCTCTGCCAATTGTCGGCTGTGTGACCTTGGGCAAGTCACTTTGCTTCTCTGTGCCAAAGTTACCTCACCTAGGTCTCAGGTGGACATGGGCAGTGTCCAACCTGTTTGATTTGTATCTACTCTGGCGTTTCCCATCTCAGGGTCCCAACTGGAGAGATTCCAGTCCTCTATGAGTCTCGGCTACGGGAGGGAGAGTGAAGCCGAGGCCTGTCCAGTCCATTCCGAGCTTGGCATGTGGCTAGCGAGTGGCAGGCCATGGGCTACAAGTCAAAACTCCCCTGTGCTGGGCAGCAGCAGCCCAGGAGAGAGATGAAGGTGGAGACTCGAGTTTACCTCATGGAAGGAGGCAATGGTGAACCACTGCCAGGTTTTTACCAAGAAAACTCTGTGGATCTATGACCAGAACGGTAGCAGATGGAGGTGGGGCATTCTGGGAGAGATGTGTCCTTGGTGTCACTGTGGATTGGGGACGACTCCACAGCACAAGACAAGAAGCGCTGAAGAAATACCACAGTTATTATTATTATTATCATTCATTCAATCCTAGACTGAACTCCTTATCTTCCCTCCCAAGCCCTGCCCTCTACCTGACGTTCCCATCACTGTTGATGGCACTACCATCCTTCCCGTCTCACAAGCCTGCAACCTTGCTGTCATCCTCGACTCCACTCTCTCGTTCACCCCTCACATCCAATCCGTCACCAAAACCTTCCGGTCTCACCTCCACAACTTCGCCAAGATCCACCCTTTCCTCTCCATCCAAACCGCTACCCTGCTCGTTCAAGCTCTCATCCTATCCCGTCTGGACTACTGCATCAGCCTTCTCTCTGATCTCCCATCCTCGTGTCTCTCCCCACTTCAATCCATACTTCATGCTGCTGCCCAGATTGTCTTTGTCCAGAAACACTCTGGGCATGTTACTCCCCTCCTCAAAAATCTCCGGTGGCTACCAATCAATCTGCGCATCAGGCAGAAACTCCTCACCCTGGGCTTCAAGGTTGTCCATCCCCTTGCCCCCTCCTCCCTCCCCTCCCTTCTGTCCTTCTCCAGCCCAGCCTGCACCCTCCGCTCCTCTGCCGCTAATCTCCTCACTGTTAGGCCTCGTTGTCACCTGTCCCACCATCGACCCCCAGCCCACGTCCTCCCCCAGGCCTGGAATGCCCTCCCTCCACACATCCGCCAAGCTAGCTCTCTTCCTCCCTTCAAAGCCCTACTGAGCACTCACCTTCTCCAGGAGGCCTTCCCAGACTGGGCCCCTTCCTTCCTCTCCCCCTCTTCCCCCTCCTCAATCCCACACCTTACCTCCTTCCCCTCCCCACAGCACCTGTATATATGTATATATATATATGTATATCTATGTGTTCTATGACTGTGAGCCCACTGTTGGGTAGGGACTGTCTCTATGTGTTGCCAGCTTGTCCTTCCCAAGCACTTAGTACAGTGCTCTGCACACAGTACGCACTCAATAAATATGATTGATAGAATAAACAGTAGCATTCCCTGTCCACAATGAGCTCACAGTCTAGAGTGGCAGAGACAGTACAAGAAAATAATTGTCAGCCTTTCCTGAGTATCCTTGGATTATATGACACTGAATTGGTCTCACATTTGGTATTCCTGAGAGCCAAGACGTCTTTCCCCCTTCACCCCTGGCTGTCATTTTATTTATCTTGTTAGCCCGGTACTTTCAGACCTTCGCAACTTGGAAACATTTTACTTTCTTCCCTGTTAATATCAGTTCTAATTCATCTCTTTGGGAGTTTTTGAGTCACGATGCTTCGGTTCACTTCAATTGCCATCTGAGCCTCCTCACCCCGGGTGTCCAAATCAAGAAACTGGAGTGTTGCCCGGCTCTGCTTCTGAGAGGAAAAGGAGGAGGAGGAAAAATGAGGGAGAAGGAGAGAGGAGGAGAGGGGGAGGAGGAGAGGCAGGGGAGAGGGGAGAAGAGGAGGAGAGGAAAAAAGGGGAACGGGAGGAATGGGAGGGGAAGAAAGAATGGGGAGGGGGTCCCAGGACCTTTGTTTTATCGTCTGTCTCCCCTTTCTAGACTGTGAGCCCATTGTTGGGTAGGGACCGTCTCTATATGTTGCCACTTTGTACTTCCCAAGCACTTAGTACAGTGCTCTGCACACAGTAAGCGCTCAATAAATACGATTCAATGAACGAATGAATGAAAGGGGGAAAAAAGGGAAGGGACAGAGATGGGGAAAAGAAGGAGGAGGGTGAGAGGGAGAAGGAGCAGAAGAAAGGGCAAGGATGGCCTACAGCTGAGGTTGGGCTTTTCTGTTTATAAAGATGGATTGTAAACTCTGCTCATCGTGGGAAGGATTGAGAAGGAGCGTGGCTCCATGGAAAGAGCCTGGGCTCTGGAGTCAGAGGTCATGGGTTCAAATCCCGACTCCGCCAATTGTCAGCTGTGTGACTTTGGGCAAGTCACTTCACTTCTCTGTGCCTCCGTTACCTCACCTGTAAAATGGGGATTAAGATTGTGAGCCCCGTGTGGGACAACCTGATCACCTTGGATTCCCCCAGTGCTTAGAACAGTGCTTGGCACATTGTAAGCACTTAAGAAATACCATTTTAAAAAAAGAGATCCGGTCTACCAATTTGGTTATATTGGACTCTCCCGAGCGTTCAGTCAGGTGCTCTGCACACAGGAAATGCTCAAAAATTACCCTTGATTGACCGATGGATTCACTGAGAGCTCCTTCAATGGCGCGAAGAGGTAGGCATAGCTGGCAGTGCCACTTCCCTGGAAAAGGGAGATGGTGGACAGAAAGGAAAGATAATAATAATAATAATAATAATAATAATAATAATAATAATAATAATAATAATAATAATAATAATAATAATAATAGCATTTGTTAAGCACTTACTGTGTGCAAAGCACTGTTCTAAGCGCTGGGATGAGTGGGCATAGGTGCCCCTGCTTGGATAGGGCAGAGTCCTCCCTCTTGCTGCCCCTAGTCTAACAAGAATAGCAATCAAAATGACTCTACTATCTGCTAATTCTCTCTGGATGGCACCCAGAGAGTTTCCAGTCCTCTACCAGTCTCAGTTAGGGGAGGGAAAGTCAAGCAGAGGCTATATGTTGCCAACTTGTACTTCCCAAGCGCTTAATACAGTGCTCTGCACACAGTAAGCGCTCAATAAATATGATTGATTGATTGATTGATTCCTAGCTCACGCAGTGGCTAGCGAGTGGCAGACCATTGGCTACACGTCAAAACTCACCTGTGCTGGGCAGCGGCGGCGTGGGAGAGAGTAGAGGGCGGAGATTCAAGTTGACTGATGAGAAGGAGGCCATGGTAAACCACTTCCAGATTTTTACCAAGAAAACTACAGATCCACTACCAGAACCATTGCAGATGGAAAGCGGGGACTTCTGGGAGAGATGTGTCCATGGAGTCGCTTTGGGTTGGATATAATAATAATAATAATAATAGCATTTGTTAAGTGCTTACTATGTGCAAAGCACTGTTCTAAGCACTGGGGGGATACAATATGATCAAGTTGTCCCACGTAGGGCTCACAGTCTTAATCCCCATTTTTACAGATGAGGTAACTGAGGCTCAGAGAAGTTAAGTGACTTGCCCAAGGTCACACAGCAGACTGGTGGTGGAGCCGGGATTCGAACTCACGACCTCTGACTCCAAAGCCCGGGCTTTTTCCACGGAGCCACGCTCCAACAGCATAAGATAAGACTATTTGTTATCGCTTACTCTGTGCCAAGCACGGGGGTAGAAACAAGATCATCAGGATGGACGCAGTCCCTGCCCCTCCATGAGGCTCACAGTCTAAGCAGGAGGGAGAACAAGTAGTTGATCCCCAATTTACAGATGGGGAAACTGAGTCCCAGAACAGTCAAGGTCAAGCACAGGCAAATGCTGGAGCCAGGATTCGGCCTCAGGTCCTCTGACTCCCAGATGTGGACTTTTCCCATTAGGCCACGGTCTTCCTCTAGCGTAATCATTCATTCATTCATTCAATGCTATTCATTGAGTGCTTACTATGTGCAGAGCACTGTACTAAGCGCTTGGGAAGTACAAGTTGTCAACATATAGAGACGGTCCCTACCCAACAGCGGACTCACAGTCTCAATGGTATTTATTGACAGCTTCCTGTGTGCCGAGCATCATGTTAGGTTTGCAAGACGACGATAGAGTATGTTGACAAGAACTCTGCCCTCAAAGGGCTTTTTGCTGAATTTCTTCTCAACCCTCTTCATTGGTCACAAAAACAAGTCCTAGTTGGACATGAAATGGGAACGATTCCATTAGACTACAGCCATGTCTCATAGTAATAATAAAATAATAAGAATAAAATGACAATAATGATAGTAATAACAATTTATAATTGTGGAATTGGTTAAGCATTTACTCTGTGCCAGGCACTGTATTAAACGCTGGTGTAGATACAAGATATTCAGGTTGGACACAGTCCCTGTCCCACAAGGGGCTCACAGTTTTAATCCCCATTTTACAGATGAGGGAACTGAGGTAGCCAGGTTCCATGGCTCTGAAGCTGGGGCTTTTTCCACCAGGCCTTGCTGCTCCTTGTGGAAAGCAAAAGATAATAATAATAATAATAATAATAATAATAATAATAATAATAATAATAATGGCATTTATTAAGCACTTACTATGTGCAAAGCACTGTTCTTAGCACTGGGGAGATTACAAGGTGATCAGGTTGTCCCATGTGGGGCTCACAGTCTTAATCCCCATCTTACAGATGAGGGAACTGAGGTAGCCAGGTTCCATGGCTCTGAAGCTGGGGCTTTTTCCACCAGGCCTTGCTGCTGCTTGCGGAAAGCAAAAGATAATAATAATAATAATAATAATAATAATAATAATAATAATAATAATAATAATAATAATAACAATAACAACAATAGCAATTATTAAGCACTTACTATGTGCAAAGCACTGTTCTTAGCACTGGGGAGGTTACAAGGTAATCAGGTTGTCCCACGTGGGGCTCACAGTCTTAATTCCCATTTTACAGATGAGGTCACTGAGGCCCAGAGAAGTTAAGCGACTCGCTCAAAGTCACACAGCCGACAGTTGGCGGAGCCGGGATTCGAACCCATGATCTCTGACTCCAAAGCCCGGGCTCTTTCCACTGACCAACGTTCAGTGAAGTGAAGTGATTTGCCAAAAGTCATGGCAGGAATTATACGCAGGACACCCGGACACATCCATCCCTAAGACGGTTGCCCTTCAGCTCTAGGCAGGCGTTATGAAAACTCCCCTCTGTCACTTCAACTCCCTGATGACCCCTTAGAGAGGCAGTGTGGCTCAGTGGAAAGAACCCGGGCTTGGGAGTCAGAGGTCCTGGGTTCTAATCCCGGCTCTGCCGCTTGTCTGCTCTGTGACTTTGGGCAAGTCGCTTCACTTCTCTGCACCTCGGTTCCCTCATCTAGAAAATGGGGATTAAGACTTTGAGCCCCATGTGGGACAACCTGATCACCTTGTATCCCCCAGAGCTTAGACCAGTGTTTCACACATAGTAAGCGCTTAACCAATGCCATCATTACTATTATTAGTCAAGCAAACCACGTGGTGTTCAGGCCAGTAGCACGGACAAGGACACTGACGAGATAAACAATAATTTTCCTCTAAATAGAACAGGATTTTGCCTTTTCAAAGACCATCGTTGGAAATCATCCTCCAGCTGTGGGAGCCGAGAATAACTTGAGAATTATTTATAGACGCTAAAATGGGCTCCAGAGCCACGGTGAAAACCCCTCAGGGCTGAAGGAGCAGCCAAACTGGCAGAGGGTCTGATTCATACATTCAATTGTATTTACTGAACACTTACTGGGTGCAAAGCACTGTATTCACTGAATAGTATTTATTGAGCGCTGACTTGAGTGCTTACTGTGTGCAGAGCACTGTACTAAGCGCTTGGGAAGTACAAGTTGGCAACATATAGAGACGGTCCCTCCCCAACAACGGGCTCACAGTCTAGAAGGGGGAGACAGACAACTAAACAAAACATGTGGACAGGTGTCAAGTCGTCAGAACAAATAGAATTAAAGCCAAATGCACACCATTAACAAAATAAATAGACTAGTATTCATTCATTCATTCAATCCTATTTATTGAGCGCTTACTGTGTGCAGAGCACTGTACCAAGTGCTTGGGAAGTGCCAGTTGGCAACATATAGAGACGGTTCCTACCCAACAATGGGCTCACAGTCTAGAAGGGGGAGACAGACAACAAAACAAAATATATTAACAAAATAAAATAAATAGAATAATAAATATGTACAAGATAATAATGGCATTTATTAAGCGCTTACTATGTGCAAAGCAGTGTTCTAAGCACTGGGGAGGTTACAAGGTGATCAGGTTGTCCCATGGGGGGCTCACAAACTTAATCCCCATTTTACAGAGAGTAAATAGTACTGTTTACTAGCACATAATAGTACTATTTACTTGTAGTAGTAAAGTAAATATGTACAGGTAAAATAAATAGAGTAATAAATCTGTCCAAACACATATACAGGTGCTGTGGGGAGGGGAAGGAGGTAGGGTAGGGGAATGGAAAGGAGGAGAGGAAAAAGGGGGCTCAGTGTGGGAAGGCCTCTTGGAGGAGGTGAGCTCTCAGCAGGGCTTTGAAGGGAGGAAGAGAGCTAGGTCCTTGGGGGAGTACAATATAACAACAGACACATTCCCACCCAGAAAAAGCCCAGAGTCTAGAGGAGGAGACAGACCTTAATATAAATGAATAAGTAGATCAAAAAATAAATTATGGATATATATAATAATAATAATAATAATAACGGCATTTATTACGTGCATACTATGGGCAAAGCACTGTTCTAAGCGCTGAGGAGGTTACAAGGTGATCAGGTTACCCACGGGGGGCTCACAGTCTTAATCCCCATTTTACAGATGAGGGAACTGAGGCCCAGAGAAGTGAAGTGACTTGCCCGAAGTCACACAGCTGACAAGTGGCAGAGCCGGGATTTGAACCCATGACAGTGCTCTGCACATAGTAAGCGCTCAATAAATACGATTGATGATGACCTCTGACTCCAAAACCCGTGCTCTTTCCACTGAGCCACGCTGCTTCTCCTAATAATAATAATAATAATAATAATAATAATAATAATATAACATTTATTAAGCACTTACTATATGCAAAGCACTGTTCTGAGCGCTGGGGAGGCTACAGAGTGATCAGGAGGGTACAGAATTGTCAGGTTGTCCCACGGAGGGCTCACAGTCAATGAGGTAACTGAGGTCCAGAGAAGTTAAGTGGCATACCCAAAGTCACACAGCTGACAATTGGCAGAGCCGGGATTTGAACCCATGACCTCTGACTCCAAAACCCGTGCTCGTTCCACTAAGCCACGCTGCTTCTCCTAACAACAACAACAACAACAACAACAACAACAATAATAATAATAATAATAATAATAATAATAATAATAATAAAACATTTATTAAGCACTTACTATGTGCAAAGCACTGTTCTGAGCACTGGGGAGGCTACAGAGTGATAAGGAGGGTACAGAGTGATCAGGTTGTCCCACGGAGGGCTCACAGTCTTAATCCCCATTTTACAGATGAGGTAACTGAGGCCCAGAGAAGTTAAGTGGCATGCCCAAAGTCACACAGCTGACAATTGGTAGAGCCGGGATCCCACTTCTAGACTGTGAGCCCGTTGTTGGCAGGGGGATTGTCTCTATTGCCGAACTGTACTTTCCGAGGGCTTAGTACAGTGCTCTGCACACAGCAAGAGCTCAATAAATCTCCAGTGGCTACCGGTCAACGTACGCATCAGGCAAAAACTCCTCACCCTGGGTTTCAAGGCTGTCCATCCATCCATCCCCTGGCCCCCTCCTACCTCCCCTCCCTTCTGTCCTTCTCCAGCCCGGCCCGCACCCTCTGCTCCTCCGCCGCTAATCTCCTCACCGTTAGGCCTCGTTCTCGCCTGTCCCACCATCGCCCCCCGGCCCACGTCCTCCCCCTGGTCCGAATGCCCCCAATCCCTCTGCCCATCCGCCAAGCTCGCTCTCTTCCTCCCTTCAAAGCCCTACTGAGAACTCACCTCCTCCAGGAAGCCTTCCCACACTCAGCCCCCTCCTTCCTCTCCCCCTCCCCATCTCCCCCCGCCCTACTTCCTTCCCCTCCCCACAGCACCTGTATATATCTTTCTACAGATGTATTACTCTATTGATTTTACTTGTACATATTTACTATTCTATTTATTTTGTCAATGATGTGCAGCCAACTTTGCTTCTATTTATTCTGATGACTTGACATCCGACCACGTGTTTTGTTTCATTGTCTGTCTCCCCCTATTAGACTGTGAGCCCGCTGTTGGGTAGGGACCGTCTCTATATGTTGCCAACTTGGACTTCCCAAGAGCTTACTACAGTGCTCTACACACAGTAAGTGCTCAATAAATATGATTGAATGAATGAATGAATAAATACGATTGAATGAATGGTTCACAACCCCCTCCCCTGTGCTTTATGGCCAATGGACATTCCCATTGGAGGCCAAATTTTTCTTTGATTGGCCACAGAATTTGCTATGGTACTAAACCTGCACCATTCTTTCAGTGGTTTTTACTGAGCGCCTACCGTGTGTTCAGAACTATAGTGATATACAGTGCTAATAATAATAATAATAATAATGAGGCATTTATTAAGCGCTTACCATGTGCAAAGTACTGTTCTAAGTGCTGGGGAGGTTACAAGGTGATCAGGTTGTCCCTCCGGGGGGCTCACAGTCTTAATCCCCATTTTACAGAGGAGGTAACTGAGGCCCAGAGGAGTTGCGTGGCTCAGTGGAAAGAGCCTGGGCTTTGGAGTCAGAAGTCACGGGTTCAAATCCGGACTCCACCACTTGTCAGCTGTGTAACTTTGGGCAAGTCACTTAACTTCTCTGGGCCTCAGTTCCCTCATCTGGAAAATGGGGATGAAGACTGTGAGCCCCCCGTGGGACAACCTGATCACCTTGTAACCTCTCCAGTGCTTAGAACAGTGCTTTGCACATGGTATGTGCTTAATAAATGCTATTATTGTTATTATTATTATTATTATTATTATTATTATTATTGCCCAAATTCACACAGCTGACAATTGGTGGAGTCAGGATTTGAACCCATGACCTCTGACTCCAAAGCCCGGGCTCTTTCCACTGAACCATGCTGCTTCTCTAAACTTCCCAAACACTTATTGCAGTGCTTTGCACATAGTAAGTAGAGAAGCAGCTTATCCTAGTGGTTAGGGCAGGGGCTTGGGAGTCCAAAGGACCTAGGTTCTAATCTCAGCTCCTTCACATGTCTGCTGTGTGATCTTGGGCAGGCCCCTTCCCTTCTTGCCTCAGTTACCTCATCTGTAAAATGGGGATTGCGACTGCGAGCCTCACATAGGACACGGACTGTGTCCAACCTGATTATCTTTTATCTACCCGGTGCTTAGTACAGTGCCTGGCACAGTCAGTGCTGAACTAATACTGTGAGCCCTCTGTTGGGTAGGGACCGTCTCTATATGTTGCCAACTTGTACTTCCCAAGCGCTTAGTACAGTGCTCTGCACACTGTAAGTGCTCAATAAATATGACTGACTGACTGAATGAATGATACCATAAAAATGATAGACTGGTAATAATAATTATAATAATTATAATAATAATTTTGGTATGTGTTCAGCATGTACTACGTGTCAGGCACTGTACTAAACACTTAGGGTGGATACCTGCAAATAATAATAGTAACAATAATTATAATGGTATTTGTTAAGTGCTTACAAAGTGCAAAGCATGTTCTAAGTGCTTAGTACAGTCCTCTGGACACAGAAAGTGTTCAGTAAATACTATTGAATGAATGAATGAGTAATAATGATGACATTTATTAAGCGCTTACTATGAGCAAGGCACTGTTCTAAGCACTGTGGGGATACAAGGTGATCAGGTTGACCCATGTGGGGCTCACAGTCTTAATCCCCATTTTACAGATAAGGGAACTGAGACACAGAGAAGTTAAGTGACTTGCCCAAGGTCACACAGCTGACAAGTGGCGGAGCTAGGATTCGAACCCATGACCTCTAACTCCCCAGCCCGGGCTCTTTCCACTGAGCCACCCTGCTTTAATAATGATTAAATCTCCACCCCTAGGCTTGGAGAACAATTCATTCAGTCGTATTTATTGAGCGCTTACTGTGTGCAGAGCACTGTACTAAGCGCTTGGGAAGTACAAGTTGGCAACCATGGCAAAGTCACTCCCAATTACCGCCACTGTAGCTTCTAGAGGGAGGTGCCTTAGGGCCTTACACTGAGAAGGGCAACCGTTCACTGAGAGGGAGGCAACCCTTGGCTGGAGGGAATTCTCTCAAAGGAATTCCCTTTGGACTTCCCAAACTGATAGCTCCGGTCCTGAATGCCAATAAATTGGTTAAATTTCCAACCCCCAAGCCTTAACTTGCAAATTTGTTGCAAGTTAAGGGGTGAACAGTTCTTGGCACATAGAAAGCCCTTAACAAATAGTATTATTATTATTATTATTATTATTATTATTATTATTATTATTATTACTATTACTATTATCATCATCATCATCATCATCATCATCATTAACATTATCATTAACATTATCATTATCATTAGTCTAATAGCAACCTACTTACTGTATCTCCATCTCTTTCCTCTTGCCAATGACCCCATCCCACTTCCTCCCTTGGTTCGGGAACACCTCCCTCCTCCTTCATATCTGACAAACGATAATGATAATAATAACAATAACAATAACAACAACAACAACAACAACAACAACAACAATAATAATAATAATAATAATAATAATAATTGCATTTGTTAAGCGCTTACTATGTGCAAAGCACTGTTATAAGCGCTGGGGAGGATACAAGGTGATCAGGTTGTCTGTCGTGGGGCTCAGAGTCTTAATCCCCATTTTACAGATGAGGCAACTGAGGCACAGAGAAGTGAAGTGATTTGCCCAAGGTCACACAGCTGACAAGTGGCGGAGCTGGGATTTGAACCCAGGACCTCTGACTGCAAAGCCCGGGCTCTTTCCACTGAGCCACGCTGCTTCTCACTATCCCCACCTACAGAAGCCGCCTAAAATCACATCTCCTCCAAGAAGCCTTCCCTGACTAACCTTTCAATCTCATCACCCTCTTCTGCCTCACTTTTTCCCCCAAAACACCCATATCCTTCTACTCTGCGTGGTTTAGTGGGAAAAGCCCGGGCTTGGGAGTCAGAAGTTGTGTGTTCTAATCCCAGCCCTGCTGCTTGGCTGCTGTGTGACTTTGGGCAAGTCACTTTGTGACTCTGTGCCTCAGTTACCTCATCTGTAAAATGGGGACTGAGACTCTGAGCCCCACCTGGGACAACCTGATTACCTTGTATCTGCTCCACTGCTTAGAACAGTGCTTGGCACATAGTAAGTACTTAATAAATATCATCATTATTATTATTACTCTGCTCCTTTCCCTATCCGAACAGTGCTTTGCACACAGTAAGCGCTTAACAAATACCATCATTATTATTATCATTATTATCTATAATTTATTTTAGCATCCGTCTACCCCTCTAGAAGGTAAAATCCTTGTGTGGGGGGATTATTAAATGAATCATACATCAGCAGATTATAAGGATATGGACATCACTAGAGAAGTAGCCTGGCTCCATGGAAAGAGCACGGACTTGTGAGTCAGAGGTCATGGATTCAAATCCTGACTCCGCCACTTGTCTGCTGTGTGACTTTGGGCAAGTCAGTTAACTTCGCTGGGCCTCAGTTACCTCATCTGTAGAATTGGAATTAAGACTGTGAGCCCCATGTGGGACAACCTCCTTACCTTGTATCCCCCCAGCGCTTAGAACAGTGCTCGACATATAGTAAGTGCTTAACAAATGCCATCATCATTATTACTATTATTATAAGAGCTGGGGGTGCACAGACCATTGTAAGGATTTTTGATTTCTATCCTCTGTTTCCTGACTGACTTTCTTGGCCAATTCCAGAATCTCTTGTTATAACTATCATCATCATCATCATCATCATCATCATCATCATCATCATCATCATCAAAGGTATTAATTGAGCACTTTGTTTGGAGTACTATAGTAATAATAATGATAATAATGATAATGATGATAATAATGATAATGATGAAAATAATGATAACGATAATTATGATAATAATAATAATAATAATAATAATAATAATAGCATTTTTTAAGCACTGGGGGAATACAAGGTGATCAACTTGTCCCATGCAGGGCTCACAGTCATCATCCCCATTTCACAGATGAGGTAACTGAGGCTCTGAGAAGTTAAGAGACTTGCCCAAGGTCACACAACAGACATGCGGCAGAGCCGGGATTAAACACTTATTATGTGTGAAGCACTGTTCTAAATGCCGAGGTAGATACAAAAATAATCAGGTTGGACGCAGTCCCTGGGCATCCCAGCCTTAATCCCCATTTCCAAGGTGAGGTAACTGAGGCACAAAGAAGTGAAGTGACTTGTCCAGGGTCATACAGCAGACATGCGGCAGAGGTAGGATTAGAACCCATGTCCCATGACTCGTGGGCCAGAACTCTTTCCACTGGGCTATGCTGCTCCCTATACTGTGCTAAGTACTTGGAAGAGTACAATTCAACAGAGTACAGTTTACAACTCAAGTTTACAGTCATTCCTTCATATTTATTGAGCTCTTACTGTGTGCAGAGCACTGTACTAAGCGCTTGGGAAGTACAAGTTGGCAATCGTCTGGTGTCAGCACCTTAGAGTGGAAGCCTCTGAACCCATGTGGCAGATGATTTGGAGATTATTTGCCAAGACCCCGCATTCAAAGAAGTGAAGTGACTTGTCCAGGGTCATACAGCAGACATGCGGCAGAGGTAGGATTAGAACCCATGCCCTCTGACTCCTGGGCCAGGGATCTTTCCACTGGGCCATGCTGCTTCCTATAATCAATCAATCAATCAATCGTATTTATTGAGCGCTTACTGTGTGCAGAGCACTGTTCTAAGCACTTGGAAGAGTACAGTTCAACAGAGTACAGTTTAGAACTCAAGTTTACAGTCACTCATTCATATTTATTGAGCGCTTACTGTGTGCAGAGCACTGTACTAAGCGCTTGGGAAGTACAAGTTGGCAATCGTCTGGCATCAGCACCTTAGAGTGGAAGCCTCCGAACCCACGTGGCCGATGATTTGCAGATTATTTGCCAAGACCCCCACAATGAGCCAGAAACAAATTCGAGCCACCGCCGGATCTTTTCCTTTCAAATATTACATTTCCACCGATCGTGCTTTTCCACACAAAATAGACCCAGGCCCTTCCCGTAAATAGTTGAGCCCAGCCTGCAGCCGGGAAAGAGGGTTATTATGAGAAGCCGAGGAGGCGCCTCGTGACCTTAGAAGAATCTGATTATCTGAGGAATTTGTCAGGGAAAAAAAGGTCTGAAAATTCCCAGTTTGGCAGACTTGCGCTGTCCGAACGATGACGTAAACCGAGGATTTCTACTGGAGCTGTCTGGGAACCAGCAAGTAGGAGGAATTCCTTCAAAACGCCTCTGTCGCTTACCCGCTGACCTCCTTCAGGCTGCTTTTCAGTCAATCAGTCATATTTATTGAGCGCTTACTGTGTGCAGAGCACTGTACTAAGCGCTTGGGAAGTCCAAGTTGGCAACATATGGAGACGGTCCCTACCTGACAGCAGGCTCACAGTCTAGAAGGGGGAGACAGACAACGAAACAAAACATATTAACAAAGTAAAACAAATAGAATAAATATGTACAAATAAAATAGAGTAATAAATATGTACAAACATATATACATGAGACAGAGCTCGAACAGTAACCCCAGTGATGCAGACAGCCAAACCAACCAGATGATTAATTCATTCATTCCTTCATTCAATCATATTTACTGAACGCTTAATGTGTGCAGAGCACTGTACTAAGCGCTTGGGAAGTACAAGTTTGTAACGTGTAGAGACGGTCCCTACCCAACAGCGGGCTCACAGTCTAGAAGGAGGAGACAGACAACGAAACAAAACATATTAACAAAGTAAAATAAATAGAATAAATATGTACAAATAAAATAGAGTAATAAATATGTACAAACATATATACATTAGACAGAGCTCAAACAGTAACCCCATTGATGCAGACGGTCAAACCAACCAGATGATTAATTCATTCATTCCTTCATTCAATTGTATTTACTGAACGCTTACTGTGTGCAGAGCACTGTACTAAATGCTTGGGAGAGGACGATAGAATAGACATCTGGCAGTGGAGCAGAGATAAGAGAATAACTGGCCTCGTTTTCATTCATTCAATCATATTTATCGAGCGCTTACCGTGTGCAGAGCACTGTACTAAGCACTTATTTTCGACAGACTTCTTCCAGTTTAGACTGTAAGCTCGATGTGGGCAGGAAACAGCGTGGCCTTTCTTTCATTCATTCATTCAATTGTATTTATTGAGTGCTTACTGTGTGCGGAGCACTGTACTAAGCGCTTGGAAAGTGAAATTCGACAACAGATAGAGACAATCCCTACTCACAGTCTAGAAGGGGGAGACAGACAACAAAACAAGTAGACAAGCATTAATAGCAAAGAGTCTAGTGCAAAGAGACCCATCCGGGAAATCAGAAGACCTGGGTTCTAATCCTGCTTCTGCTACTTGCCTGCTATGTGACTTTGGGCAAGTTGCTTCATTTATTCTGTCCCTCAGTGACCTCATCGGTAAAATGAGGATTAATGCTGTGAACCCAGTGGGAGACAGGAATACTAATAATAGTAATAATGATTTTCATTCATTTAATCGCATTTATTGAGTGCTTAGTGTGTGCAGAGCACTGTACTAAGCGCTTGGGAAGTACAAGTTGGCAACATATAGAGAGGGTCCCTACTCAACAGCGGGCTCACAATCTAGAAGGGGGAGACAGACAACAAAACAAAACATATTAACAAAATAAAATAATTAGAATAAATATGTACAAATAAAATAAATAAATAAATAGAATAATAAATACGTACAAACATATATACGCATAATGATGGCATTTGTAAAGTGCTTACTAGGTGCCAAGCACTGTTTTAAGCACTGGGGGAGATAGAAGGTCTTCAAGTTGACCCACGTGGGGCTCACAGTCTTAATCCCCATTTTACAGATGAGGCACAGAGAAGTGAGTGACTTACCCAAGGTAATCAATCAATCAATCAATCAATCAATCAATCAATCGTAATTATTGAGCACTTACTGTGTGCAGAGCACTGTACTAAGCGCTTGGGAAGTACAAGTTGGCAACATATAGAGACAGTCCCTACCCAACAGTGGGCTCACAGTCTAATAGGGGGAGACAGAGAACAAAACCAAACATACTAACAAAATAAAATAAATAGAATAGATATGTACAGGTAAAATAAATAAATAAATAAATAAATAAATAAATAGAGTAATAAATATGCACAAACATATATACATATATACAGGTGCTGTGGGGAAGGGAAGGAGATGGGTAGGGACTGTCTCTATATGTTGCCAATTTGTACTTCCCAAGTGCTTAGTACAGTGCTCAGCACATAGTAAGCGCTCAATAAATACGATTGATGATGATGATGGGGGGATGGAGAGGGGGACGAGGGGGAGAGATAACACAGCAGCTAAGTGGTGGAGCCAGGATTAATAATAATAATGATGATGATATGATGATGATGATGATGATGATGATGATGATGATGATGATGATGATGATGATGATAATAATAATAATAATAATAAAAATAAAAATAATCAATCAATCAATCAATCGTATTTATTGAGCGCTTACTATGTGCAGAGCACTGTACTAAGCGCTTGGGAAGTACAAATTGGCATCACATAGAGACAGTCCCTACCCAACAGTGGGCTCACAGTCTAAAAGGGGGAGACAGAGAACAGAACCAAACATACCAACAAAATAAAATAAGTAGGATAGAAATGTACAAGTAAAATAAATAAATAAATAAATAAATAGAGTAATAAATATGTACAACCATATATACATATATACAGGTGCTGTGGGGAAGGGAAGGAGGTAAGACGGGGGGATGGAGAGGGGGAGAGGAAAGAAGGGGCTCAGTCTGGGAAGGCCTCCTGGAGGAGGTGAGCTCTCAGCAGGGCCTTGAAGGGAGGAAGAGAGCTAGCTTGGCGGATGGGCAGAGGGAGGCCATTCCAGGCCCGGGGGATGACGTGGGCCGGGGGTCGATGGCGGGACAGGCGAGAGCGAGGTACAGTGAGGAGATTAGTGGTGGAGGAGCGGAGGGTGCGGGCTGGACAGTAGAAGGAGAGAAGGGAGGTGAGGTAGGAGGGGGCCAGGGGATGGACAGCCTTGAAGCCCAGGGTGAGGAGTTTCTGCCTGATGTGCAGATTGATTGGTAGCCACCGGAGATTTTTGAGGAGGGGAGTAATATGTCCAGAGCGTTTCTGGACAAAGATAATCCGGGCAGCAGCATGAAGTATGGATTGAAGTGGAGAGAGACACGAGGATGGGAGATCAGAGAGAAGGCTAGTGCAGTAGTCCAGACGGGATAGGATGAGAGCTTGAATGAGCAGGGTAGCAGTTTGGATGGAGAGGAAAGGGCGGATCTTGGCAATGTTGCGGAGCTGAGACCGGCAGGTTTTGGTGACGGCTTGGATGTGAGGGGTGAATGAGAGAGCGGAGTCGAGGATGACACCAAGGTTGCGGGCTTGTGAGACGGGAAGGATGGTAGTGCCGTCAACAGAGATGGGAAAGTCAGGGAGAGGACAAGGTTTGGGAGGGAAGACAAGGAGCTCAGTCTTCGACATGTTGAGCTTTAGGTGGCGGGCGGACATCCAGATGGAGATGTCCTGAAGGCAGGAGGAGATGCGAGCCTGGAGGGAGGGGGAGAGAGCAGGGGCAGAGGTGGAGATCTGGGTGTCATCAGCGTAGAGATGATAGTTGAAGCCGTGGGAGCGAATGAGGTCACCAAGGGAGTGAGTGTATATTGAGAACAGAAGGGGACCAAGCACTGAACCTTGGGGAACCCCCACCGTAAGAGGATGGGAGGGGGAGGAGGAGCCTGCAAAAGAGACTGAGAAAGAACGACCGGAGAGATAAGAGGAGAACCAGGAGAGGACGGAGTCTGTGAAGCCAAGGTCAGATAACGTGTGGAGGAGAAGGGGGTGGTCCACAGTGTCAAAGGCAGCTGAGAGGTCGAGGAGGATTAGGACAGAGTATGAGCCGTTGGATTTGGCAAGCAGGAGGTCATTGGTGACCTTTGAGAGCGCAGTTTCCAGGAAATAAAATACCACTCATTGAGTAACAGATTGAGTTGGAGTTTTCAGAGTAAATTCAAGAAGTAGCCTCAAAGGTTTGGATCTCCTCAGCTCTCATCTCATCTATTTCACCACTGACCTCTCGCTCATGTCCTACCTCCGGCCTGGATGCCTTCCCTCCTCATGTCTGGCAGACAATGACTCTTCCCCTCCTCAAAGCCTTATTGAAGGCCCATCTCCTCCAAGAGGCCTTCCCTGACTAAGTTCTCCTTTCCGCTCTCCAACTCCCTTCTGTGTCACGTTAATAATAATAATGATGGTATTTGTTAAGCACTTACTATGTGCAAAGCACTATTCTAAGCGCTGAGGAGGTTACAAGGTGATCAGGTTGTCCCACGGGGGGCTCACAGTTTTAATCCCCATTTTACAGATGAGGGAACTGAGGCACAGGGAAGTTAAGTGACTTGCCCAAAGTCACAGAACTGATAAGTGGCGAAGCGGGGATTAGAACCCACGACCAGTGATTCCTAAACCTGCGCTCTTGTCACTAGGCTATGCTACCTCCACACAGCACCTGTATATATGTATATACGTTTGTACATATTTATTACTCTATTTATTTATTTATTTTATTTGGACATAATTATTTTATTTTGTTAATGTGTTTTGTTTTGTTGTCCATCTCTCCCTTCTAGACTGTGAGCCCACTGTTGGGTAGGGACCTTCTCTATATGTTTCCAACTTTTACTTCCCAAGCACTTAGTACAGTGCTCTGCACACACTAAGGGCTCAATAAATATGATTGAGTGAATGAATGCTGCTTCTCTTTAGACTCTATGTAAGCAAGAAATGTGTCTATTATTATATCACCTTCTCCCATGTGCTTAGTACAGTGCTCTGCACTCAGTAAGCCCTCAATAAATACAATGAACCAACTGATCTATACTCCTTCTGCCTCTCGAGGAGATGTGGATCGAAGTCTCACTTAATTCACCTTATTTCTAGAAGCTTTATTTCTCAGGTGGCATAATTTTCAGTCAAGATCAAATGTCAACTCTAGCTGCTGTGACTCAGTTCCAGTGTTTTTCATCAAAGTTTTACTGAAACAAAAAACATTTCCAAGTATTTTGTTGTGCAAAGTAGCTTTTATTAATATCTACTAATCTTTCAAGTCATTTCCATTCATGTGATTCTATAGCCGCTCATCAGCTCTTTATTTCAACAGAAAAGAGCATGAAGCCCAAACAAAAAATCACAATGGGAATGGGAAAGAGAACTTTTAGGAAAATTAAGTTTTTATCCTGAAAAAAAAAAACTTTGACTTTCACGCTTTCCAACCTCAGTGAAATAAAATTTATGCTAATCATTTCAAGGACCCTAAAGCAGAATTACATTTGTTGAAGGAAAAAAAGCACTTTTCTCTTAAAAGAAAACAAAAATACTTTGCAAGCACTTGGTACCATGCTCCATATACACCAGGTGCTCCATGAATACTGTCGCTTGTTATATTCCACATCCCAAAGAAAGCTTTTTAAAACAATTAAAATATAAGCGCTCAATAAATACGATTGAATGAATGAATGAATGGCTTTGCCAGCAACTGAAAAGTCATTTCTAACTAAATGTCTTGTTTTCCACCAAGGCTGTCTTTGCTGTGGGTGTTGGGTCAAATTCTGAACAGTGCTTGGCACATAGTAAGCGCTTAACAAGTACCATCATTATTATGATTATTCTGATGAAGGACTTGGGAAGGACTGTCCTACAATTCACTTCTGGAGGCAAGTAAGCAGTGTGATGTCAGAAGAACCAAGAGCAACTTCAGGCATGAAGGGAGTTGTACAAAACTTGAGGTTCCTCAAAGCAGAATTCTAGGAAAATTAGTGCTAACCTGAGCCCCAAATGACACTTCAAGTCCAAGAATACCAACATATTTTCCTTGGTTGACTAGTGAGACTCAGATAGATGAGATCAATTGCATTTAAAATCATGAGTCATTTATCCAATCAATCAATCTCTCATATTTATTGAGCACTTACGGTGTGCAGAGCATTGTACTAAGCCCTTGGGAGAGTACAATATGACAGAGTTGTTGTAATCTTAGTTTGCCCACAATAAGTTTACAGTCTAGAGGAGGAGACAGACTTCAAGTCCAAGAATACCAACATATTTTCCTTGGTTGACTAGTGAGACTCAGAGAGATGAGATCAATTGCATTTAAAATCATGAGTCATTTATTCAATCAATCTCTCATATTTATTGAGCACTTACGGTGTGCAGAGCATTGTACTAAGCCCTTGCGAGAGTACAAAATGACAGAGTTGTTTTAATCTTAGTTTGCCCACAATAAGTTTACAGTCTAGAGGAGGAGACAGACTTCAAGCCCAGGAATACCAACATATTTTCCTTGGTTGACTAGTGAGACTCAGAGAGATGAGATCAATTGCATTTAAAATCATGAGTCATTTATCCAATCAATTAATCTCTCATATTTATTAAACACTTACTGTGTGCAGAGCATTGTACTAAGCCCTTGCGAGAGTACAATATGACAGAGTTGTAATTTTAGTTTGCCCACAATAAGTTTACAGTCTAGAGGAGGAGACAGACTTCAAGTCCAAGAATACCAACATATTTTCCTTGGTGGACTAGTGAGACTCGGAGAGATGAGATCAATTGCATTTAAAATCATGAGTCATTTAACCAATCAATCAATCTCTCATATTTATTGAGCACTTACGGTGTGCAGAGCATTGTACTAAGCCCTTGCGAGAGTACAATATGACAGAGTTGTAATTTTAGTTTGCCCACAATAAGTTTACAGTCTAGAGGAGGAGACAGACTTCAAGTCCAAGAATACCAACATATTTTCCTTGGTGGACTAGTGAGACTCGGAGAGATGAGATCAATTGCATTTAAAATCATGAGTCATTTAACCAATCAATCAATCTCTCATATTTATTGAGCACTTACGGTGTGCAGAGCATTGTAATAAGCCCTTGCGAGAGTACAATATGACAGAGTTGTTGTAATCTTAGTTTGCCCACAGTAAGTTTACAGTCTAGAGGAGGAGACAGACAGTAATATGAAAAAATCAATTATGGATATAATAATGATGGTATTTGTGAAGCACTTACTATGCGTCAAACACTAGGATAGATGTAAGGTTATCAGCTTGATCCACTTGGGGCTCACAGTCTTCATCCCCATTTTAGAGATGAGGTCACTGAAGCACAGAGAAGTTAAGTGACTTGCCCAACTACTGCTATTCATTCATTCAATCGTATTTATTGAGACTTTACCATGTGTAGAGCACTGTACTAAGCGCTTGTGATGATGGTATTTGTAAAGCGCTATGTGCCAAGCACTGTTCTAAGCACTGGGGTAGATACAAGGTAATCAGACTGTCCCAAGTGGGACTCACAGTCTTAATCCCCATTTTATAGATGAGGGAACTGAGACAAAGAGAAGTGATTTGCCCAGAGTCATACAATCAATCAATCAATCGTGTTTATTGAGCGCTTACTGTGTGCAGAGCACTGTACTAAGCGCTTCATGCAGCTGACAAATGGCGGAGCCAGGAGTAGAATCTACGACCTCTGACTTCCAAGCCCGGGCTCTTCCCACTAAGCCACGCTGCTTTTCTACTGGCATTTATTGAGTCTTTCTATGTGCTAAGTTTTGGGGTTAGTCAATCAATCAATCATTCCTATTTTTGAGCTATCACTATGTAGTGAGGAACTGTACTAAGTGCTTGGGAAAGTACATATACTTATTGAGTGCTTACTGCATGCAGACTTGTCTGCTGTATGACCTTGGACAAGTCACTTATAATAATGATGGCATTTATTAAGCGCTTACTATGTGCAAAGCACTGTTCTAAGCGCTGGGGAGGTTACAAGGTGATCAGGTTGTCCCACATAGGGCTCACAGTCTTAATCCCCATTTTACAGATGAGGTAACTGAGGTTCAGAGAAGTGAAGTGACTTGCCCGAAGTCACACAGCGACAAGTAGTGGAGCCGGAATTTGAACCCATGACCTCTGACTCCAAAGCCCGGGCTCTTTCCACTGAGCCACGCTGCTTGTCACTTCACCTCTCTGTGCCTCAGTTACCTCATCTGTAAAATGGGGGTTGGGACTGTGAGCCCCACATGGGACAACCTGATGACCTTGCTTCTACCCCAGTGCTTAGAAAAGTGCTTGGCACATAGTGAGCACTTAACAAATATCATAATTATTATTATTATCATCATGTTTATTATTGAGCCCCACGTGGGACAACCTGATGACCTTGCTTTTACCCCAGTTCTTAGAACAGTACTTGGCACATAGTGAGCGCTTAACAAATAACATAATTATTATTATTATCATCATTATCATTATTATTGTTATTAATAGATGACACAGAAGAGAGAATGAGCCGGAGAAAAGAGGGCTTAAAAGGGGAAGGCTAGATACAAGATATTCAGATCAGAACCAACTGGTGTCCCACATGGAGCAAGAGACTAATAGGGAGGGAGAGAAGATCTACTATCCCAATTTTACATAGGAGGATACTGTGGCCCAGAGAGGTTAGGTCATAATAATGATCAATCAATCAATCAATCGTATTTATTGAGCGCTTACTGTGTGCAGAGCACTGTACTAAGCGCTAGGGAAGTACAAGTTGGCAACATATAGAGACAGTCCCTACCCAACAGTGGGCTCACAGTCTAGAAGGGGGAGACAGAGAACAAAACCAAACGTATTAACAAAATAAAATAAATAGAATAGATATGTACAAGTAAAATAAATAAATTGAGTAATAAATCTGTACAAACATATATACATATATTTGTTCATATTTATATATATATATATATATATATATATATATATATATATATATATATATATATATATACGTGCTGTGGGGAAGGGAAGGAGGTAAGGCGGGGGGGATGGAGGGGGGAGGAGGGGAAATACTTGCTTGGTCTCCCGGAGAAGACTTCATGGAGGCAAGGTCCCTTCCTGCCAACTTTCCCAACCTCCGAGAAAGATCGTTACTCATAAAACACCCAAGTGTTATTTTACTTGCAAACGATTCCATTCAAGATACGCTTTAATTTCCCCCCAAAATTAGCATAACTTCTCTATTATTCCTGAGACAGCTTGACGAAATTAGCCCATGTGGCTGAAAACAGAAGGCCTCGTAAGTTGTAAAGGGAGCAGTCAAGCAGTGAACTCGATGAAGAAGAAGAGGAAGGAAATGGAGGTAATAATAATAATATAATAATAATAACAATGATAATAATAATAATAACAATGATAATAATAATAATAATAATAATAATAATAATAATAATAATAATAATAATAATAATAATATTTGTTAAGTGCTTACTATGGGCAAAGCACTGTTCTAAGCGCTGGGGGGTTACAAGGTGAACAGGTTGCCCCAGGGGGCGGGGAGGCTCGCAGTTTTGATCCCCATTTTACAGATGAGGTAACTGAGGCCCAGAGAAGTTAAAAGTGACTTGCCCAAAGTCGCACAGCTGACAGTTGGCAGAGCAGGGATTTGAACCCATGACCTCTGACTCCAAAGTCCGGGCTCTTGCCACTGAGCCACGCTGCTTCTCATGAGGTAGTAATCAAGATCCAAAATCAAAACTCTTAGCACTTATGAAAATACAAAAATTATATGTTAGAAATTATTCATTTCTATTAATGTCTGTCTCCTCCTCAAATCTGCCAGCTCACTGTGGGCAGGAAACATGTCTACCAACCCTGTTGCTTTGTACACTTTGTAATAAATAATAATAATAATAATAATAATAACAATAATAATAATAATAATAATAACAATAACAATAATAATAATAATAACAATAATAATAATAATATTTGTTAAGTGCTTACTATGGGCAAAGCACTGTTCTAAGCGCTGGGGAGGTTACAAGGTGATCAGGTTGACCCACGGGGGGCTCACAGTTTTAATCCCCATTTTACAGATGATGTAACTGAGGCAAAGAGAAGTGAAGTGACTTTCCCAAAGTCACACAGCTGACAGTTGGTGGAGCCGGGATTTGAACCCACGACCGCTGACTCCAAAGCCCAGGCTCTTTCCACTGAGCCACGCTGCTTCCAAGCAAGCACTTACTACAGTGCTTTGCCCACAGTAAGTGCTCAATAAATATGATTAAAGGAATATACTCCCAAGTGCTCAGTACAGTGCTCTGCACACAGGAAGTGTGTAGTACATAGCGCACGGCCCTGGGAGTCAGAAGGTCATGGGTTCTAATTCCGCTCTGCCACCTGTCTGCTGTGTGATCTTGGGCAAGTCACATCAGTTCTCTGTGCCCTCATCTATAAAATGGGGATGGAGACGGTGAGACCCACATGGAACAAGGACTGTGTCCAACCTGATTTGCTTGTATCCACCCCAGCGCTTAGTCCAGTGTCTGACATGCAGTAAGTGCTTAACAAATACCATAATTATCATTATTATTAGTTGATATGAACCGCAGTAGGACATAGGTTATATTCAGTAACCACTCTCAAAACCACAGCATTTCTGTTCATCTCTGTAATGCATTAAGCACTTAGTACAGTGCTCTGTACACAGTAAGCGCTCAATAAATACGATTGAATTGATTGAATTTTAATGGCTCCTCCTCTAGACTGTAAATTCCCTGTGGGCAGGAAACGTGTCCTCCAACTTCATTTATTCATTAGATAGTATTTAGTGAGCACTTACTGTGTGCAGAACACTGTACTAAGTGCTTGGAAAGTACAATTTGGCAACAAATAGAGACAATCCCTGTCCGCAGCAGGCTGACAGTCTCTTTTGTATTGTTCTCCTCCAAGCACTTAGTACAGTGCACTGCAATTAGTAAGTGTTCAATAAATACCTTTGGTTGGAGAAGTTGCGTGGCTCAGTGGAAAGAGCACTGGCTTTGGAGTCAGGGTTCATGGGTTCAAATTCCGGCTCCGCCAATTATCAGCTGTGTGACTTTGGGCAAGTCACTTAATTTATCTGTGCCTTGATCACCTCATCTGTAAAATGGGGATTAAGACTGTGAGCCCCCCGTGGGACAACCTGATCACCTTGTAAACTCCCCAGAGCTTTGCACATAGTAAGCGCTTAACAAATATTATTATTATTATTATTATTATTATTATTATTATTATTATTATTATTATTATTATTAATATTATTAAGTAATTGACAGCCATAGGCTACTGCTGCTTTCCGCTACTTTTCATTACTTCTATCTGCCAGGATTCCTGGAAAAAAAGGGCAGTGTGGCCTAGTAGAAAGAGCATGGATCTAGGCCTGTTCTACCACTGCCTCTCTTGGGCAAGTCACCTTAGGTAAGTCACTTCTCTTCTCTGTGCCTCAGTGACCTCATCTGTAAAATGGGGATTGAGACTGTCAGTCCCACATGGGACAGGGACTGTGTCCAACTTGATTTGCTTGTATCCACCCCAGTGCTTCGTACAGTGCCCGGCACATAGTAAGGTCTTTAAAAATACCATCATCATCATCACCTCTCTGAGCCTCACTTTGCCGTTGTCAGCCAGTCATATTTATTGAGTGCTTACTATGTGCAGAACACCGTATTAAGTGCTTGGGAGAGCACATTACAACAATTAATAATAATAATAATGACATTTATTAAGAGCTTACTATGTGCAAAGTACTCTTCTAAGTGCTTTGGGAGGTTACAAGGTGATCAGGTTGTCCCACAGGGGGCTCACTGTCTTAATCCCCATTTTACAGATGAGGGAACTGAGGCACAAAGAAGTTAAGTGACTTGCCCAAAGTCGCACAGCTGACAGAGTTGGGATTTGAACCCATGACCTCTGACTCCAAAGCCCGTGCTCTTTCCACTGAGCCACGCTGCTTCTCTGAATTAACAGAATTAACAGAAACATTACCCACCTGTCAATCAATCAATCAATCAATCAATCATATTTATTGAGTACTTACTGTGTGCAGAACACTGTACTAGGCGCTCTGTACAACCAGCTGCTCTCTCTGCCTCTTAGACTATGATCCCCAGTTAGGAAATGGTCTATTTCTGATGTGATTGCCTTGTTTTGGCCCCAGCTCTTAGCACAGGGACTGAAACACACACAATTCTTCATAATTGAAGAACAATAAAATTCACTTCAGCTCCCAAATTCTTAAAGTGACCAAATTACTCAATGAGTATGTGGCCCCAAACTGGAGAGCGTGTCTAATCTACTCTGTTGTACGGCACCCTCCCAAGAGGCAATACAATGGTAAGCGCTCAATACATGCCACTGATTTTTTTAAAAAAATTATGGTATCTGTTAAGTGTTTATTATGTGCCAGACACTGTTCTAAGCCCTGGGGGTAGATACAGGCTAAACCGGTTGGAAACAGTCCCCTGTCCCACATAGCGCTGGGGTAACGGAGGCCCAGAGAAGTGAAGTGACTTGCCCCAGGTCACACAGCAGACAAGTAGCCGAGCCGGGATTAGAACCCAGGTCGTTCTGATTCTTAGGCCCGGGCCACGCTGCTTCTCTTCATTAATTAACTCAAGTTTTCTTTAAAGGTCTGGAGAACCAACCTTCATTTAATGCAGATGAAACTGGGAAAGCAGATCTAACATTCCAGATTTATTCAGTCATATTTATTGAGCACTTATTGTGTGCAGAGCACTGTATTAAGCGCTTGGGAAGGACAGTTCAGCAACAGAGTCAATACCTGAAATCACGACAGACTAGAACGATCGGTGAGAGGGAAAGAAAATGTCTTTCTGTCCTATTTAATGCAGATGAAACTGGGAAAGCAGATCTAACATTCCAGATTTATTCAATCATATTTATTGAGCACTTATTGTGTGCAGAGCACTGTATTAAGCGCTTGGGAAGGACAGTTCAGCAACAAAAAGAGTCAATACCTGAAGTCATGACAGACTAGAATGATAGGTGAGAGGGAAAGAAAATGTCTTTCTGTCCTATTTAATGTAGATGAAACTGGGAAAGCAGATCTAACATTCCAGATTCATTCAATCATATGTATTGAGCGCTTATTGTGTGCAGAGCACTGTATTAAGCACTTGGGAAGGACAGTTCAGCAACAAAAAGAGTCAATACCTGAAGTAATGACAGACTAGAATGATAGGTGAGAGGGAAAGAAAATGTCTTTCTGTCCTATTTAATGCAGATGAAACTGGGAAAGCAGATCTAACATTCCAGATTTATTCAATCATATTTATTGAGCACTTATTGTGTGCAGAGCACTGTATTAAGCGCTTGGGAAGGACAGTTCAGCAACAAAAAGAGTCAATACCTGAAGTCATGACAGACTAGAATGATAGGTGAGAGGGAAAGAAAATGTCTTTCTGTCCTATTTAATGCAGATGAAACTGGGAAAGCAGATCTAACATTCCAGATTTATTCAATCATATTTATTGAGCACTTATTGTGTGCAGAGCACTGTATTAAGCGCTTGGGAAGGACAGTTCAGCCACAGAGTCAATACCTGAAGTCATGACAGACTAGAATGATAGGTGAGAGGGAAAGAAAATGTCTTTCTGTCCTATTTAATGCAGATGAAACTGGGAAAGCAGATCTAACATTCCAGATTTATTCAATCATATTTATTGAGCACTTATTGTGTGCAGAGCACTGTATTAAGCGCTTGGGAAGGACAGTTCAGCAACAAAAAGAGTCAATACCTGAAGTCATGACAGACTAGAATGATAGGTGAGAGGGAAAGAAAATGTCTTTCTGTCCTATTTAATGCAGATGAAACTGGGAAAGCAGATCTAACATTCCAGATTTATTCAATCATATTTATTGAGCACTTATTGTGTGCAGAGCACTGTATTAAGCGCTTGGGAATGACAGTTCAGCCACAGAGTCAATACCTGAAGTCATGACAGACTAGAATGATAGGTGAGAGGGAAAGAAAATGTCTTTCTGTCCTATTTAATGCAGATGAAACTGGGAAAGCAGATCTAACATTCCAGATTCATTCAATCATATTTATTGAGTGCTTACTGTGTGCAGAGCACTGTATTAAGCGCTTGGGAAGGACAGTTCAGCCACAGAGTCAATACCTGAAGTCATGACAGACTAGAATGATAGGTGAGAGGGAAAGAAAATGTCTTTCTGTCCTATTTAATGCAGATGAAACTGGGAAAGCAGATCTAACATTCCAGATTCATTCAATCATATTTATTGAGCGCTTACTGTGTGCAGAGCACTGTATTAAGCGCTTGGGAAGGACAGTTCAGCCACAGAGTCAATACCTGAAGTCATGACAGACTAGAATGATAGGTGAGAGGGAAAGAAAATGTCTTTCTGTCCTATTTAATGCAGATGAACCTGGAAAAGCAGATCTAACATTCCAGATTTATTCAATCATATTTATTGAGCACTTATTGTGTGCAGAGCACTGTATTAAGCACTTGGGAAGGACAGTTCAGCAACAAAAAGAGTCAATACCTGAAGTCATGACAGACTAGAATGATAGGTGAGAGGGAAAGAAAATGTCTTTCTGTCCTATTTAATGCAGATGAAACTGGGAAAGCAGATCTAACATTTCAGATTCATTCAATCATATTTATTGAGCTCTTATTGTGTGCAGAGCACTGTATTAAGCGCTTGGGAAGGACAGTTCAGCAACAAAGAGAGTCAATACCTGAAATCACAACAGGCTAGAATGATAGGTGAGAGGGAAAGAAAATGTCTTTCTGTCCTATAGGACAGGTCATTTGAAACACATCTTCTCTTTTGTGTTTCAAAGTGTTCGGTGCTTAGAACACTGCTTTGCACATAGTAAGTGCTTAATAAATGCCATTATCATTATTATTATTATTATTATTAGATCCCAGACCAGGGCTGAAGAGAGATGTCATTTTTCCCTCTTATATTCCGTTAATCAGACTCCTGGTGCATTAGGAAAGAGGTCCCACTGTTGTTTTGTGAGACCTTGGGTAAGTCACTTCACTTCTCTGGGCCTCAGTTACCTCATCTGTCAAATGGGGATTAAGACTGTTAGCCCCTCGTGGGACAACTTGATTACCTTAAATCTACCCCAGAGTTTAGAACTGTGCCTGGCACATAGTAAGCGCTTAACAAATAACATTTTTTTAATTCCCATTTTACATATGAGGCAACTGAGGAACAGAAAAGTTAAGTGCCTTGCCCAAGGTCACACAGAAGACAAATGGTGGAGCCGGGATTAGAACCCATGACCTCTGACTCCCAAGCCCATTCTCTTTCCACTAATATTAATATTACTACTACTACTACTACTACTACTACTACTACTACTAATAATAATAATAATAATAATAATAATAATGGCATTTTTTAAATGCTTACTATATGCCAGGCACTGTATTAAGCACTGGGGTGGATACAAGGAAATCATGTTGGACACCATCTCTGTCCCACATAAGGCTCACAGTCTCAATCCCCATTTTACAGATGAGGTAATTGAGGCTCAGAGAAGTGAAGTGACTTGCCTAAGGTCCTTTAGCAGAGAAGTGGCAGACGGAGCCGGGATTAATAATAATAATAATAATGATGATGATGACATTTATTAAGTGCTTGCTATGTGCAAAGCACTGTTCTAAGCGCTGGGAAAGTTACAAGGTGATCTGGTTGTCCCTCGGGGGGCTCACAGTCCTAGTCCCCATTTTCCAGATGTGGTAACTGAGGAACAGAGAAGTTAAGTGACTTGCCCAAAATCACACAGCTGACCCATGACCTGCTGACTCCCAAGCCTGGGCTCTAACCACTAAGCCTCGCTGCTGTATTGTAGTCCCCCAAGCATTTAATTTCGTGCTCTTCACAGAGTGAACTCTCAATAAATGCTACTGATTGATCCACTAAATGCGATCATCACTCACGTTAGCCAAATCAAGACAGAACCAGGATTCGAGCCGAAGTTTCCTGAATTTTTCATCTGGATCAATCAGTGGGCTTTTACTGAGAGCCTGCTGTGTGCCAAGCGCTGTACTGAGCACTTGGGAAAGTACAATACTACAGAGTTGGTACATTTAATAATAATAATAATACTAATAATAATAATAATAATGGCATTTATTAAGTGCTTACTATGTGCAAAGCACTGTTCTAAGCGCTGGGGAGGTTACAAGGTGATCAGGTTGTCCCACGGGGGGCTCACAGTCTTCATCCCCATTTTACAGATGAGGGAACTGAGGCCCAGAGAAGTTAAGTGACTTGCCCAAATTCACACAGTTGACAAGTGGCGGAGCCAGGATTTGAACCCATGACCTCTGACTCCAAAGCCCGGGCTCTTTCCACTGTGCCACACTACTTCTCTGCATTTGTTAAGCTAGCTCTCTTCCTCCCTTCAAGGCCCTGCTGAGAGCTCACCTCCTCCAGGAGGCCTTCCCAGACTGAGCCCCTTCCTTCCTCTCCCCCTCATCCCCCTCTCCATCCCCCCATCTTACCTCCTTCCCTTCCCCACAGCACCTGTATAGATGTATATATGTTTGTACATATTTATTACTCTATTTATTTATTTTACTTGTACATATCTATTCTATTTATTTAATTTTGTTAGTATGTTTGGTTTTGTTCTCTGTCTCCCCCTTTTAGACTGTGAGCCCACTGTTGGGTAGGGACTGTCTCTATATGTTGCCAACTTGTACTTCCCAAGCGCTTAGTACAGTGCTCTGCACACAGTAAGTGCTCAATAAATACAATTGATGGATTGATTGATTGATTTGTTCCCTACCCACAGTGAGCTTACAGTCATCATTATCGATCTTCTTGGAAAATACACAGATTGACTTTGGCTGCCTAAAGGCGTTGACATTTACAGCAGTTTCCTACTCTGCCTCTTGGTAGGAAATTGAAACCCACCCATTAACTTGCGCAAAAACGAGATTTGCCCACCATTACCATTCATGCAGAAACACATTTTGCCCATCATTACAACTCATGCAGAAACAAAATTTGCCCATCATCACAAGGCATGAAGAAACATGATTTTCCCACCATTACAACAGGTGTAGTAACAAGATCTGCTCTCCATTACAACTCGTGCAAAAAATGACCTGCCCACCATTACAACTCATGAAGAAACAAGATTTGTCCACCGTTATAACTCGTGCAGAACACAATTTGCCCATCATTACAACTCGGGCAGGCATGCTATTTGCCCAACATTATACCTCAAGCAGAAACTAGATTTGCCCACCATTACAACCTTTGCAAAAAGAAGGTTTGCCCACCGTTACAACTAATGCAGACACACAATTGGCCCATCATTACAACTCCTGAAGAAACAAGATTTTCACACCCTGACAATGCCTGAAGAAACAAGATTTTCACACCCTGACAATGCCTGCAAAAACAAGATTTGCCCACCATTCATTCATTCATTCAATTCAATCATATTTATTGAGCGCTTACTGTGTGCAGACCACTGTACTAAGCGCTTGGGAAGTACAAGTTGGCACCATAAAGAGACGGTCCCTACCCAACAGCGGGCTCACCACTCCAGTAGAAATCCAGTTTGCCCACCACTACCACGTGGATCCACGGAAAATGCTGGAACGTTTCCATCGGTGTGTGGTAGTTGCGAGGGCTCTCCTTCCCCCACAACATCCCAAACAAATCTTCCATAATCGGAGACGTTTTAGGGCACAGTCAATTGTCTTATCTTTGTGCAGCAAAATCACATCGCCACTTCCATCTGCGAGGATTCGCTGGGAGGTTATTTTTGATCGTCGGCCATGATTAGAACTGCAGAGAACCACTAGAGAATCGTAAAGTCCTGAACATTATCCTCCCAGGACGCCCAGCTTTGAGAGCTTTTTGGCTGGAAGTCAAGCGAGGTCTGCTTTGAGCCCGGTTAGTCGATTTAACCTGCGGACTTTACAGATTGCTACGGCTGACCTGGATTTTAACTGACCACTTAAACCTCAGCCTTGATGGGTCATAATGAAACGCGTAAAAATAAGAATTGTGGCTGGCACACTGCCTGGGTCAAAATGCATCCAAACTTTCAGATTTTCTTCTCCAGAAGTGTTAAGAATTGATGAAAACTGAACAAGTGTGTGAATTGGGAGAAAAATACCCGTTGTTGGGTAGGGACCGTCTCTATATGTTGCCAACTTGCACTTCCCAAGCTCTTAGTATAGTGCTTTGCACACAGTAAGTGCTCAATAAATACGATTGAGTGAATGAATGAATAAGTATAACAGTGGTGTTTGTTGAGTGCTTGTAAATTGACAGCCTAAATTAATCAATGCATGTGCTGTTCTGTGTGAGCTGTACTGAAAGCACTTTAGGAGAGTACAATAGAAAATGCATACAATCCCTCCCCTCAAGGAACATGCAGTCTATTGTGTGCAGAGCACTGGACTAAACACTTAAAAGAGTATTACAGTGTCGATAGGCACCATCCCTGCCCTTAAAAAGTTGACAATCTACTGTGTGCGAAGCCCTAAACTGTGTCTTTGGGAGAGTATCATAGAATTAGTAGACATAATAATAATAACTATGATAGTTGTTAAGCGCTTACTATGTGCCAAGCACTGCACACAGTAAGCGCTCAATAAATACAATGGAATGAATGAATGTTCTAAGCATGGGGGTTGATACAAGGTAATCAGGGTGTCTCACGTGGGGCTCACAGTCTCCAGCCCCATTTTACAGATGAGGTAACTAAGGCCCTGGAAAGTGAAGTGACTTGCCCAAGGTCACAGCAGATAAGTGGCGGAGCAGGGATTAGAACCCACGACAACCGACCCCCAAGCCTGGGCTCTTTCCACGAAGCTACGCTGCTTCTCTAAATCAGCAGGCAGCCAATGGAACAGATCCACAGTGCAAAATATCTCCAACACAACTAGATTTCAACACAACAGGCCTACAATAGCATAATAATAATAATAATAATAATAATAATAATAATAATAATAATGTTGGCATTTGTTAAGCGCTTACTATGTGCAAAGCACTGTTCTAAGCGCTGGGGGGGGTGCGCTACAAAGTGATCAGGTTGTCCCACGGGGGGCTCACAGTTTTCATCCCCATTTTCCAGATGAGTGAACTGAGGCTCAGAGTAGTGAAGTGACTTGCCCAAGGTCACACAGCAGACATGGCAGAGCGGGATTTGAACCCATGACCTCTGACTCCAAAGCCCGGCTCTTTCCACTGAGCCACGCTGCTTCTCCGGCTTAGTAGACTCTTTTAGACTGTGAGCCCACTGTTAGGTAGGGACTGTCTCTATGTGATGCCAATTTGTACTTCCCAAGCGCTTAGTACAGTGCTCTGCACATAGTAAGCGCTCAATAAATACGATTGATTGATTGATTGATTGATAGTAGAAAGAGCCCGGGTTTAGGAGTCAGAGGTCATGGCTTCTAATCCCGCCTCCGCCACTTGTCAGCTGCGTGACTTTGGACAAGTCACTTCACTTCTCTGTGCCTCAGTTCCCTCATCTGTAAAATGGGGATTGAGATGGTGAGCTCTACATGGGACATCCTGATTACCCTGTATCTACCCCAGCGCTTAGAACAGTGCTCGGCACATAGTAAGCTCTTAACAAATACCAACATTATTATTATTATTACAACACAACAGTCTTCCAATACAGCCAACACACAAAGGGACAGATGCCCAATAGAACCAACCTCCAACACAACAAGATTCAAACGTAACAATCCTCCAACACAACAGGCTTCCAATTGGCTTGGGAATAAGAGGTCGTGGGTTCTAATCCTGACCCTGCCACTTGTCAGCTGTGTGACTTTGGGCAAGTCACTTAACTTCTCTGTGCCTTAGTTCCCTCATCTGTAAAATGGGGATTAAGACTGTGAGCCCCACGTGGGACAACCTGATTACCTTGTATCTATTCCAGTGCTTAGAGCAGTGCTTGGCACATAGTAAGCGCTTAACAAATACCATTAAAAAAAACCCCCAAAAACAGGATTCCAACACAACAGGGAGTCAAAACAACAGGCCTCCAACAGAACAGTCTTTCCATGAAGCAGAAACCCAATAAAACAGGTCCACGGTAGAACAAACCTCCAACACAACAGCCTTGTACCACCACAAGGCTCCAAAGCAACAGGCCTCCAACACAACAGGTCTCCAACACAACAGGCCCAGCACACAAAGGCACATAAACCTCGAAAGCCTACTCCGGGATGGAATTTTACCACGAACTTCTGCAAGTCTTCCTCCCTCACGTAGTTTCGCAAAAGCTCGTAAGGAAAATTGAGTTTTACTGCCAAGTGTTCAAGGAGCCAAGTGACTCAATATTTTCTCACAGCTTGAATAGTTAGTTACTCTATGCAAGAATCTATGGAGTGATTCAAGTTGTTAACCTAAATAACTCTGCAGCTTCGCCCTCACCAGGATTTTTGCTGAAGCCTTTGGTAGTGAAAATCTCACACCTCAGCTAGAAAAAAAGAAAAAAAGAAAAAAAAATACCCTTTGCAAATGGGTAGGGAACCAATTAGGCTGTGCTTTCAGGAGCTGCACATTGGCACGTGTATTAGTAATAATGAAAAAAAGATGCTATATTAAAATGTCCAACTAAAGGCCACTAAGGCCACAGAGAAGCAGCGTGGCTCAATGGAAAAGAGCCCGGGCTTTGGAGTCAGAAGTCATGGATTCAAATTCCGGCTCCGCCACTCGTCAGCTGTGTGACTTTGGGCAAGTCACTTCACTTCTCTGGGCCTCAGTTCCCTCATCTGTAAAATGGGGAAGAAGACTGTGAGCCCCACGTGGGACAACCTCATCACCTTGTATCCCCTGGCGCTTAGAACAGTGCTTTGCACATAGTAAGCGCTTAATAAATGTCATTATTATTATTATTATTATTATTATTATTATTATTATTATTAAGGCTACTCATTGTCCCAGAGTTGAGCTGGATGTCCATCCACCCAAAGAATCTCAATTTGCTTTCCCTTTTCTCTAGGCTTCTAGACTGTGAGCCCACTGTTGAGTAGGGACCGTCTCTATATGTTGCCAACTTGGACTTCCCAAGCGCTTAGTACAGTGCTCTGCACACAGTAAGCGCTCAATAAATACGATTGAATGAATGAATAGGCTTTATCTCTAAAATGAAGAAATTCTGTTTTTCTTTCAGATTTTGACTAAGTACATTAATGTCCTGTGATAGAAGCCCGATCGATGGCATCATAAAAATTGATACTACATCCAGAACTAACTTAGCATTGGCCAGTAATTCACCTACTTAGCTGCACAACCCCGGAGTTGGTTTTTAGTAGACAAGAAGACTTTCTGAAGACACAGTTTTTCTGACCTAACACACTGATTTATTGGGTCATTTGGGAATTAAGTAATAATTATAGTAGTTGTTAAGCATTCACTGTGTCAAGCACTGTTCTAAGAGCTGAGGTAGATGCAAGGTAATAAGGTTGGAAACAGTCCCTGTCCTACATGGGGCTCGCACACTGAGGTTATTGAGACACAGAGATGTGAAGTGACTCAACCAAGGTCACACAGAAGAAATGTGGCAGAGCTGGGACTAGAACCCAGGTCCTTCTGACTCTCAGACCTGTGCTCTATCCATTAAGCCACAATGCTTCTCTCGCTTAGAACAGTGCTTTGCACATAGTAAGTGCTTAATAAATGCCATCGTTATTATTATTATTAAATGCCTGAACAGTATCAGTCAGAGAAGCAGCATCGCTCAGTGGAAAGAGCACGAGCTTTGGAGTCAGAGGTCATGGGTTTAAATCCTGGCTCCGCCAATAGTCAGCTGGGTGACTTTGGGCAAGTCACTTAACTTCTCTGGGCCTCAGTTCCCTCATCTGTAAAATGGGGATTAAGACTGTGAGCTCCCTGTGGGACAACCTGATCATCTTGTGAACTCCCCAGCGCTTAGAACAGTGCTTTGCACATAGTAAGTGCTTAATGAATGTTATTATTATTATTATTATTAGTAGTAGTGGTAGTAGTAGTAGTAGTAGTAGTAGTAGTAGTAGTAGTAGTAGTAGTAGTATCATTATTGTTGTTGTTGTTGTTGTTGTTGTTATTATCATTATTAATCAATCAGTGGGATTTATTGACTTCTAGACTGTGAGCCCACTGTTGGGTAGGGTCTGTCTCTATGTTTCCAACTTGTACTTCCCAAGCGCTTAGTACGGTGCTCTGCACATGGTAAGTGCTCAATAAATACGATTGAATGAATGAATGAATGAATGAGTCCTTACTGTATGCAGAGCACTGGACAGAGTGCTTGGGAAAGTCTAATACACCACAGTGGGTAGACTGTTTCCTGCCTAGAACTAATTTATAGTCTAGAGTAAAACACAGACAATAATATAGATAAATAATTTATGGATTCATTCATTCGACTGCATTTATCGAGCGCTTACTGTGTGCAGAGCACTGTACTAAGCGCTTGGGAAGTACAAGTCCCACTCAGCGTGGCACCTGGAGTGTTTCGGGTCCTCTTCCAGTCTCGACTACGGGAGGGAGAGTGAAGCAGAGGCCTGTCCGGTCCATTCCGAGCTTGGTCAGTGGCTAGCGAATGTCAGCCATCGGCTATAAGGAAAAACTCCCCCGGGCTGGGCAGCAGCGACATGGGAGAGTGTCGAGGGTGGAGACTCAGTTTGACTGCGTTGAAGGCAGCGATGGTAAACCACTGCCAGATTTTTCCCAAGAAAACTCTGTGCCTCCGCCACCAGAATCAATCAATCAATCAATCGTATTTATTGAGCGCTTACTGTGTGCAGAACACTGTACTAAGCGCTTGGGAAGTACAAGTTGGCAACATATAGAGACGGTCCCTACCCAACAGTGGGCTCCCAGTCTAAAAGAACAATTGCAATTGTTCTGCAACAATTGCAGAACTGCAGAACAATTGCAGATGGCGAGCGGGGCCTTCTGGGAGAGATGTGTCTGTGGCATCGCTGTGGTTTGAACACAACTCGACAGCATGAAGACAACAACAACAATTTCCAGATATGTACATTAGTGTTGTGGGGCTGAAGATGGGGGCGACGAGTAAATTGTTTGAAGGGAACAGATGAATGGCCTAGTGGATAGAGCACGGAAATCAGAAGGCCATGGATTCTAATTCTGCTTCTGCCACTTGTCTGCTGTGTGAACTTGGGCAAACCGCTTCACTTCTCTGTGCCTAAATTACATCTTCTGTAAAATACGGATTAAAATTGTGAGCCCCATGTGGGACAGGGACTGCGTCCAAACTGATTAGCTTGTATATACCCCAGCGTTTAACGAAGTGCCTGGCACATATTAAATGCATAAGAAATACCATCAAAAAATATATATTTTCAAGTCCAATCATCTCAACCAATAATGGGAGTGAAAACAGAAAATATATAATAATAATGATAACAACAATAATGATAATAACAACAATAATAACAACAATAATAATGATAATAATCTGTGTGTCTTTGGGCAAGTCACTTCACTTCTCTGTGCCTCAGTTACCTCATCTGTAAGAAATGGGGATTAAGACTTTGAGACTTTGAGCCCCCGTGGGACAACCTGATCACCTCGTAACCTCTCCAATGCTTAGAACAGTGCTTTGCACATAGTAAACACTTAATAAATGCCATCATTATCATTATTTATTAAGCTCTTAACAAGTTAAAAATTGCATCTTTATTCCTCCTTTCCTTTGAATCTCTGCAAATGTATAAACATATATGCACCAATTTATGTGTGTGCATATATATATATATATATATATATATATATATATATATATATATATCTGTATATATATATATACCTGTATATGTATCTGTATATGTATACACACACATATACACATATATATGTGTATATATACATATACACACATATATGTGTGTGCGTATACATATATATATATATATATATATGTATATGCATATATGCATATACATACATATATATATACCTGTATATGTATCTGTATATGTATACACACACACACACACACACACACACACACACACACACACACATATATATATATGCCTGTATATGTATCTGTATATGTATACACACATATATATGTATATGCATATATGCATATACATATATATATACATATATATATATATACCTGTATATGTATCTGTATATGTATACACACATATATATACATATACATATATATGTGTATATATACATATACACACACATATATGTGTGTATACATATATATGCATATATATTTTTATATATGCATATATATATACACACACATACACACACACACACATATATATATTTATATATATATATATATATACACATAAATTGGTGTATATATGTATATACATTTGCAGAGATTCAAAGGAAAGGAGGAATAAAGATGCAATTTTTATATATACATATAAAAATATACATATAAAAATACATATACATATACATACATACACATTTTATATATACATATATATACATAAATTGGTGTACATATGTATATATACATGTACACACACATATATACATATATATGTGGGTGTGTACATATATATGTGTATTTATGTATATATGATTGAATGAATGAATGAGTGAATGAATGAATGAATGAATGAAGTGGGGGGGCATGTATATATATAGCCATATCCATCTACTTATATGCATGCACATATATCCATATACATATGCATGCATATAGGTTGATGGATATGGGTATATCTATATCTATATGGATATATCTATAGAGATATAGATATAGATAGTAATAAAGTCATATATATATATATATATATAGCTATATATATATATATAGCTATACATATATTACTTGCAGGGAGAAAAACATGGGAGATGGGAGAAGGCGAGCAGAGCAGACGATAATTAGGAAACAAATGGAAGGGAAATCAAGAGATATTTCCTGCTGTTGACCTGCAAATCTTCATGGCAACCCTGGGCCAGAGACCCACTTTGCTAGGAGTGCCAAACCCAAACTTTATAAGATTTAAGAAACTGGGCAGTAACTTTATAGAGCTGCTTCTATAATTGTCAGTTCCAGAAGGCCTATTACCTTGAACTGGCTGCACGGTTCATTCTATTGTACTTTTCCAACTACTTAATAGTGTTCTGTCTGGGTAGACTTTAAGGTCCTTGACTTCAGAAAATCTGTCTCCTGACTCTGTTGTCCTCTCCTAACCTTGTCAGGTTATCATCATCATCATCAATCGTATTTATTGAGCGCTTACTATTTGCAGAGCACTGTACTAAGCGCTTGGGAAGTACAAATTGGCAACATATAGAGACAGTCCCTACCCAACATTGGGCTCACAGTCTAAAAGGGGGAGACAGAGAACAAAACCAAACATACTAACAAAATAAAATAAATAGAATAGATATGTACAAGTAAAATAAAAAAATAAATAGAGTAATAAATATGTACAAACATATATCCATATATACAGGTGCTGTGGGGAAGGGAAGGAGGTAAGATGGGGGGATGGAGGGGGGATGAGGGGGAGAGGAAGGAAGGGGCTCAGTCTGGGAAGACCTCCGGTTATGCCAGAGAAGCAGCATACCTTAGTGGAAAGAGCCCAGACTTTGGAGTCAGTGGTCATTGGTTCAAATTCCGGCTCTGGCAATTGTCAGCTGTGTGACTTTGGGCAAGTCATTTCACTTCTCTGCACCTCAGTTACCTCATCTGTACAATGGGGATTGACTGTGAGCCCCCTGTGGGACAACCTGATCACCTTGTAACCTCCCCAGCACATAGAACAGTGCTTTGCACATAGTAAGTGCTTAATCAATGTTATTATTATTATTACTATTATTATTATTATTGTTGTTGTTGTTGTTGTTGTTGTTATTGTTATTGTTATTATGATGATGCCATGTAGTTACATTTTAGTGACCTTGTGACAATCAATCACGTTTATTTTTATTTACTCAATCAATCAATCAATCAATGGTATTTATTGAGTGCTTACCCTGTGCAGAGCACTGTAATAAGCACTTAGGAGGGTACAGTAAAACAATATAACAGACACATTCCCTGCCCACAATGAGCTTACAGTCAAGAGACAGACACTAATATGAATAAATAAAATTACAGGTATGGGCATTTGTGCTTTAGGGCTGAGAGCAGGGATAATAATAATAATAATGGCATTTATTAAGTGCTTACTATGTGCAAAGCACTGTTCTAAGCACTGGGGTACATGCAAGGTAGTCAAGTTGTCCCACATGGGGCTCACAGACTTAATCCCCATTTTCCAGATGAGGTAACTGAGGTCCAGAGAAGTGAAGTGACTTGCGCAAAGTCACACAGCTGAGCCCCCTCCTTCCTCTCCCCCTCCTCTCCCTCTCCATCCTCCCCACCTTACCTCCTTCCCTTCCCCACAGCACCTGTATATATGTATATATGTTTGTACAGATTTATTATTCTATTTATTCATTTATTTTACTTGTACATATCTATTCTATTTATTTCATTTTGTTAATATGTTTGGTTTTGTTCTCTGTCTCCCCCTTCTAGACTGTGAGCCCACTGTCGGGTAGGGACCATCTCTATATGTTGCCAACTTGTACTTCCCAAGCGCTTAGTACAGTGTTCTGCACACAGTAAGCACTCAATAAAAATACGATTGATTGATTGACAAGCGGCAGAGCCAGGATTTGAACCCTTGACCTCTGACTCCAAAGCCCGGGCTCTTTCCACTGAGCCACACTGCAAGTCAGGGTGACACAGAAGGGAGTGGGAGAAGAGGAAAGGGGGGGCTTAGTCTGGGAAGTCTTCTTGGAGGAGATGGGACTTCAATAAGGTTTTGAAACAGGGGGAAAAATTGTCAGATATGAAGAAGGAGGGTTCCAGAGCAGAAGCAGGATGTGGGTGAGAGATAGTGATCTGATAGATGAGAACTAGTTATGGTGAAGAAGACAAATGCCCATACCTGTAATTTTATTTACTCATATTAATGTCTGTCTTTTGACTGTAAGCTCATTGTGGGCAGGGAATGTGTCTGTTATATTGTTTTACTGTACCCTCCTAAGTGCTTATTACACTGCTCTGCACAGGGTAAGCACTCAATAAATACCATTGATTGATTGATTGATTGAATAAATAAAATAATAAATAAATAAAATTGAATAAATAAAAATTAAAAAAAAGAGGTATGGGCTTAGTCTGGGAAGTCTTCTTGGAGGAGATGGGACTTCAATAAGGTTTTGAAACAGGGGGAAAAATTGTCATATATGAAGAGGGAGGGCGTTCCAGAGCAGAAGCAGGATGTGGGTGAGAGATAGTGATCTGATAGAGGAGAACTAGTTATGGTGAAAACGTTGGCCTTGGAGGAGTGCAGTTTGTGGACTGATATTGGATATTGGATATTGGATATTGATATTGTGGACTGATATTCCAGCTGATATTGGAAGGGCAGTGTGATTGAGTGTTTTAAAGCTGATAGTAACAAGTTTCTGTTCGATGCGGAGGTGGATAGGCGACTACTGGAGTTTCTTGAGGAGTGGGGAAACATGGATGGAACATTTGTGTACTGTCCCCAGCACACAGGAAGTGCTTAGCAAATACCACAATTACTGTTAAAATGATTCATGCAGCAGAGGGATGTACTACTACTACTACTACTACTACTACTACTACTACTACTACTAATGGCATTTATTAAGCACTTGCTATGTGCAAAGCACTGTTCTAAGCGCTGGGGATGTTACAAGGTGATCAGGTTGTCCCACGTGGGGCTCACAGTCTTAATCCCCATTTTCCAGGTGAGGGCACTGAGGCACAGAGAAGTTAAGTGACTTGCCCAAAGTCACACAGCTGACAATTGGCAGAGCCAGGATTTGAACCCATGACCCCTGACTCCAAAGCCTGTGCTCTTTCCACTGAGCCACACTGCTTCTCAGGGACTGGAATGGGGAGAGACAGGAGGCTGGGAGGTCAGCGACGAGGCTGATACAGTAATCAAGGAGGGATAGGATAAGTGCTTGGATTAATATGGTAGCAGTTTGCATGGAGGAGAAAGGGTGGATTTTAGTGACGATGTGAAGGTCGACCTAACAGGATTTAGTGATAGACTGAATATGTGTGTTTAATGAGGGAGAGGAGTCAAGGATAATGCTAAGTTTATAGGCATGTGAGACAGGAAGAATGGTGGTGCTGTCTACAGTGATGGAAAAGTCAGGGGAAGGACAGGGTTTGGGTGGGAAGATAAGGAGCTCTGTTTTGGGCACGTTAAGTTTGAGGTGACGGGAGGACAGCCAAGTAGAGATGTCCTGAAGGCAAGAGGAAATATGAGACTGGAGAGAAGGAGAGAAGGAGAAGGAGAGAAGGAGAGAAGCCTAGAATTCCTCAACAACAACTCTCTCCTCGACCCCCTTCAGTCTGGCTTCCGTCCCCTTCATTCCACGGAAACTGCCCTCTCAAAGGTCACCAATGACCTCCTGCTTGCCAAATCCAACGGCTCATACTCTGTCCTAATCCTCCTCGACCTCTCAGCTGCCTTTGACACTGTGGACCACCCCCTTCTCCTCAACACGCTATCTGACCTTGGCTTCCCAGACTCCATCCTCTCCTGGTTCTCCTCTTATCTCTCCGGTCATTCTTTCTCAGTCTCTTTTGCAGGCTCCTCCTCCCCCTCCCATCCTCTTACTGTGGGGGTTCCCCAAGGTTCAGTGCTTGGTCCCCTTCTGTTCTCAATCTACACTCACTCGCTTGGTGACCTCATTTGTTCCCACGGCTTCAACTATCATCTCTACGCTTATGACACCCAGATCTCCATCTCTGCCCCTGCTCTCTCCCCCTCCCTCCAGGCTCGCATCTCCTCCTGCCTTCAGGACATCTCCATCTGGATGTCCTCCCGCCACCTAAAGCTCAACATGTCGAAAACTGAGCTCCTTGTCTTCCCTCCCAAACCTTGCCCTCTCCCTGACTTTCCCATCTCTGTTGATGGCACTACCATCCTTCCCGTCTCACAAGCCCGCAACCTTGGTGTCATCCTCGACTCCGCTCTCTCATTCACCCCTCACATCCAAGCCGTCACCAAAACCTGCCGGTCTCAGCTCCGCAACATTGCCAAGCTCCGCCCTTTCCTCTCCATCCAAACCGCTACCCTGCTCATTCAAGCTCTCATCCTATCCCGTCTGGACTACTGCACTAGCCTTCTCTCTGATCTCCCATCCTCGTGTCTCTCTCCACTTCAATCCATACTTCATGCTGCTGCCCGGATTATCTTTGTCCAGAAACGCTCTGGACATATTACTCCCCTCCTCAAAAACCTCCAATGGCTACCGATCAATCTGCGCATCAGGCAGAAACTCCTCACCCTGGGCTTCAAGGCTGTCCATCACCTCGCCCCCTCCTACCTCACCTCCCTTCTCTCCTTCTACTGCCCAGCCCGCACCCTCTGCTCCTCCACCACTAATCTCCTCACCGTACCTCGCTCTCGCCTGTCCCGCCGTCGACCCCCGGCCCACGTCATCCCCCGGGCCTGGAATGCCCTCCCTCTGCCCATCCGCCAAGCTAGCTCTCTTCCTCCCTTCAAGGCCCTGCTGAGAGCTCACCTCCTCCAGGAGGCCTTCGCAGACTGAGCCCCTTCCTTCCTCTCCCCCTCGTCCCCCCTCCATCCCCCCATCTTACCTCCTTCCCTTCCCCACAGCACCTGTATATATGTATATATGGTTGTACATATTTATTACTCTATTTATTTACTTATTTATTTATTTATTTTACTTGTACATTTCTATCTTATTTATTTTATTTTGTTGGTGTGTTTGGTTCTGTTCTCTGTCTCCCCCTTTTAGACTGTGAGCCCACTGTTGGGTAGGGACTGTCTCTACGTGTTGCCAATTTGTACTTCCCAAGCGCTTAGTACAGTGCTCTGCACATAGTAAGCACTTAATAAATGCGATTGATTGATTGACTGATTGATTGAGAGAGATCAAGGCTGGAGATGGAGCTTTGAGAATCATCTGCATAGAGGTGGTAGTTGAAGCCACAGGAGCGAATGAGTTCTCCAAGGGAGTGGATGGAGATGGAAAATAGAAGGGGACCCAGAACTGAATCTTGAGGGACCCCCACAGTTAGGGGATGGGAGGCAGAGGAGGAGCCCACCAAGGAGACTGAGAATGAATGGCCAGAGCAATAAGAGGAAAACCAGGAGAGGAGGATAGTGTCAGTGAAGCCAAAGTTGGACAATGTTCCCAGAAAGAGGGGGTGGTCCACAGTGTTGAAGTAAAAATAATAATAATGATGGCATTTGTTAAGCGCTTACTCTGTGCAAAGCACTGTTCTAAGCATGGAGGAGGATTCAAGGTGATCAGGTTGTCCCACATGAGGGTCACAGTCTTATTCCCCATTTCCCAGATGAGGGAACTGAGGCACAGAGAAGTGAAGTGATTTGCCCAAAGTCACACAGCTAAGTAGCGGAGCCAGGATTTGAACCCATGACCTCTGACTCCCAAGCCCATGCTCTTTCCATTGAGCAACACTGGTAGCAGAGGATGGAGTAGAGGCCGTTGAATTTGACAAGAAGGAGATCATCGGTGACTTTTGAGGGGGCGGTTTCCTTGGAGCAAAGGAGGCAGAAGCCAGATTGGAGGGGGTCAAGTTGAGAATTGGAGGAGAGCTCCGTAGTAAGCACTTGAAAGTATACTGTAACAGAGTTGGTAGACATGTTGCCTGCCCACCACAAGCTTACAGTCTAGAGGAATCCTTATTTTAGCCATGTGATCTTGGGACAAAATCCTTAGTTCACCAATGTAGATCTGAGGCACAAACTCTCCTTCACCAGTGTCTCTTTCTGACAAAATCTTCCCTTACTTGTTGAAACTGTTGTTCCTCACACAATTTTTCTAGAACCTGAATATCAAGACTAGTAGCTGTTAGCCATGGAAATAATAATAATAACAACAATAATAACAATAATAATAATAATAACAATAATAACAACAATAATAATAGTAATAATAGCAACAACAACAACAACACTACTACTACTACTACTACTAATAATAATAATAATAATTTATTATTTGAGAAGCAGCATGGCTCAGTGGAAAGAGCATGGGCTTTGGAGTCAGGGGTCATGGGTTCAAATCCCAGCTCTGCCAATTGTCAGCTGTGTGACCTTGGGCAAGTCACTTAACTTCTCTGTGCCTCAGTTACCTCATCTGTAAAATGGGGAGTAAGACAGTGACCCCCCCCGTGGGACAACCTGATCTCCTTGTAACCTCTCCGGCACTAGGAACAGTGCTTTGCACATAATAAGCACTTAATAAATGCAATTATTATTATTATTATTGTAGTATTAGTTAAGAGCTTATTATGTGCCAGGCACTGTACTAAATGCTGGGGTGGATACAAGCAAATTAGGTTGGATGCAGTATCTTTCCCCATGGGGCTGAGAGTTTAATCTTCAAAATTCAACTTGCCCCTAGGGGAGGACACTGACCCCATAATAAATAATAATAATAATAACAATAATAATAATAATTATTATGGTATTTGTTAAGCACTTACTATGTGCCAAGCACTGTTTTAAGCACTGGGATAGATACAAGGTAATCAAGTTGTCCCACGTGGGGCTCACAGTCTTAATCCCCATTTTACAGATGAGGTAACTGAGGCCCAGAGAAGTGAAGTGGCTCACCCTGGGTCATGCAGGAGACATGTGGCGGAGCCGGGATTAGAACCCATGTCTTCTTAATCCCAAGCCTGTGCTCTTTCCACTTAGCCATTTGTTAAGCACTTGTTAAGTGCCAAACTTTGTATTAAGTATAATCCAATTTCACACAGTCCCTGTCCCACATGGGACTCACAGTCTAACAGGGAAGGAAAACAGATATTTAACCTCAATTTCACAAATGATAATATGAATGCATAGAAAGAGTAGATGACTTGTCCATGGTCACATAAGACTCATTCATTCAATCAGACATCCAGGCTTGTGCTCTTTCCATTAGGCATCACTGCTTCTCTAGTAATAATAATAATAATAATATTAATAATAATAATAATAATAACACTTATTAAGGCTTACTATGTGCAAAGCACCGTTCTAAGGGCTCAGGAGGTTACAAGGTGATCAGGTTGAGTAGTAGTAATAATAGTAGTAGTAGTAATGATAATATGTACAAACTCCAGTCTACTATATAAATGCTCATCCCCTATTATCTGAGATGATTTTTCATCCTGGATGGATACAATATATAATAATGATGGTATTTATTAAATGCTTACTATGTGCCAAGCAATTTTGTAAGCACTGGGGGTATACAAGGTAATCATGTTCTCCCACGTGGCGCTCAAAGTCTTAATCCCCATTCTGCAGATGAGGGAACTGAGGCTCAGAGAAGTTAAGTGACTTGCCCAAAGTCACACAGCCGACAAATGGCAGAGCTGGGATTAGAACCCATGACCGCTGACTCCCAAGTCCGTGATCCTTCCACTAAGCCACGCTGTTTCTCTAATACATTCTTCTCTTCTCAGTGAATTAGTGCCAACCTTCTATATGAAAATCCAACATCAGTTGAGGTGGGCCCTAGTTTTGCTACTTATCTGCCTGTTTTTGTTTCCATTTCTTCCCCCAAGTAATAAGCAATTCCATTTAGGCTGGAAAACAGTTTTGAAATATTCATTTAAAGGCCCAAATGAACATTAAAAACAGCAAATCTCTCCCCGAAAGCACTGTACTGAGCTAATTGAAATCTCCGTCTTCAGTTAATGCACACGGCGTTGAACGTACAAACTGAGCAGTGTTTTGTGTCACCCCCATGTCCACTCCCCAGGCCCCCAAGAACTGAATATATGTTGCCAACTTGTACTTCCCAAGCGCTTAGTACAGTGCTCTGCACACAGTAAGCGCTCAATAAATACGATTGATTGATTGATTGATTGATTGATTGAAGCACCCGTGAATCCCGACCAAAGGCGGCAAGGCAGAGACATTCAGAACGCCAAACTCTTCGAGTTGAGACCCAAATTACCCATCCTGAACGTCCCCTCTACAGGGTCCCGTCCCTGCTGTGTTGAAACTGAATCAATTGAGGTCAGAACCTTCTCCCAAATCTAAGCTTTGTGATGTTTGGTTTGTTTGGAGGAAAGAGGAACACGGCTTCGAGGGGTTGGGGGCTGGAGGGTGCCCTCAAGATTGCTCCCCATAAATATTTAAAGACCCTGCTACTTTCAGGGGACAGAAAAAGCACAAAGTTGCATACCCAAGCAGGCATTTCTGAAATGGCAGGTTGAACATTTCTTAAAAATGATGGCATGTGTTGAGCGCTTACCGAGTGCTGGAGTAGATACAAGTTAATCAGGTCGGACGCAGTCTCTGTTCCACGTGGGCCTCACAGTCTAAATGGGAGGGAGAACAGATAGTGAAGATGAGGAAACTGAGGCACTGAAAAGCTAAGGGATTTTCCCCAGATTACGCAGCAGGCAAATGAAAGAGCAGGGGTTAGATCCCAGGCCTGTGCTCTTTCCGCTAAGCTTCGCTGCTTCATTTCTGGGGATAAAAGAATGGGGAAAGGTCCTGAGAGTGCTATCAAATCTGGAAAACTTTTCCAGCTAGGTTCGGTCAGTCCGTCATTTATAATTATTAATAATAATAATGTTGGTGTTTGTTAAGCACTTACTATGTGCCAAGCGCTTTTCTAACTCTGAGGTAGATACAAGGTCATCAGGTTGTCCACGAGAGGCTCATAGTCTTAATCCCCATTTTACAGATGAGGTAACTGAGGCAACTGTTCCCCCTTTTAGACTGTGAGCCCACTGTTGGGTAGGGACTGTCTCTATATGTTGCCAACTTGTGCTTCCCAAGCGCTTAGTACAGTGCTCTGCGCACAGTAAGCGCTCAATAAATACGATTGATTGATTGATTGATTGAGGCATAGAGAAGTGAAGTGACTTGCCCAAAGTCACACAGCTGACAAATGGCAGAACTGGGATTAGAACCCATGACCTCGGGCTCCCAAACCCCTGCTGTTTCCACTAAGCCACATGTGCAGAGCACTGTACTAAGCACTTGGGGGGGAATACAATAGAACAATATAACAGGCACATTCCCTGCTCACAATGAGTTTACAGTCTAGAGGGGAAGACAGACATGAATAGAAATAAATAAATGGGAGATCTGGCCATAAGCACTGTGGGGCTGGGAGCGGGGATGAATAAAGGGAGCAAGTCAAGGCTACGGTGCAGCGGATGAAAGTTATATAATAATAATAATAATAATAACAATAATAATAATAATAATAATATTGGTATTTGTTAAGATCTTACTATGTGCCAAGCACTGTTCTAAGCACTGGGGGAGATACAAAGTGCTCAGGTTGTCCCACATGGGGCTCACAGTCTTAATCTCAGTTTTCCAGATGAGGGAACTGAGGCGCAGAGAAGTTAGGTGACTTGCCCAAGGTCACACAGCAGATATGTGGTGGAGCCGGAATTAGAACCCATGGCCTCTGACTCCCAAGCCCAGGCTCTTTCCATTGAGCCACGCTGCTTCTGTCTTCAGTTGTCTTTGATTTATTGGGATTTGAAGCTGTGAATGAAGGAGCAAATCAACCAGTAATGTTTATTAAATGCTTATTCTGTACAGAGCACCAGCGCTGAGAAGCAGCATGGCTCAGTGGAAAGAGCGCGGGCTTTGGAGTCAGAGGTCATGGGTTCAAATGCCGGCTCTGCCAATTGTCAGCTGTGTGACTTTGGGCGAGTCACTTAACTTCTCTGGGCCTCAGTTCCCTTATCTGTAAAATGGGGATTAAGACTGTGAGACCCACGTGGGACAACCTGATCACCTTGTATCCACCCAGCGCTTAGAACAGTGCTTTGTACATAGTAAGCGCTTAACAAATACCATTATTATTATTATTATTATTCTCTGGGGCTGATATCATTGGAAAGGGTACTGATATGGAGGTTGGGTTGGAAGTCTGTCCCTGTTTACCAAACCATGTGTTCATGATGATTTGTAAATAGAGGATGATGCTCTGATGCTTCAGAGCAACGAATTCTGCATCTCAGAGAAGCCGAGAAGCAGCGTGGCCTTAGTGGAAAGAGCACTGTTGTATTTGTTAAGTGGTTACCATGTGCCAAAAGCTGTTCTAAACCCTTGGGTAGATATAAAGAAGTTGGATCAGACACGGTCTCTGCCCCACATGGGGTTTACTGTCTTAATCCCTATGTTACAGATGAGGAAACTGAGGCACAGAGAAATGAAGTGATTTGCTCAAGGTCACACAGAAGACTTGGGGTGGAGCCAGGACCTCGTCCCCCTCTCCATCCCCCCATCTTACCTCCTTCCCTTCGCCACAGCACCTGTTTATATGTACATATGTTTGTACATATTTATTACTCTATTTATTTATTTATTTATTTTACCTGTACATATCTATTCTATTTATTTTATTTTGTTATATGTTTGGTTCTGTTCTCTGTCTCCCCCTTTTAGACTGTGAGCCCACTGTTGGGTAGGGACTGTCTCTATATGTTGCCAACTTGTACTTCCCAAGTGCTTAGTACAGTGCTCTGCACACAGTAAGCGCTCAATAAATACGATTGATTGATTGATTGACTAGAACGCATGTCCTCTGATTCCCAGGACCGAGCTCTTTCCACTAAGCCAGGCTGCTTCCCAGGGTGAATGGGAAGGAAGAGGAGGAAACGGTTGGAAAAACAATAATATTTGTATAGAATGCTCAAAGACATGCATCCCTTTTGCAATTTCCAGAGGAGGAAAATAACCTGCCAGGGGAAAAACCTGGAATATCAGAATGATTGGCACTGGGGCTTAGCTAAGAAATGCCTTCCGATAGCTCTGAAAACTAGCGGGTATTCATTCCAATAAATCAAATGAATAATGTATGAACTCTGAGGAAGTGTTTATGTACTCCTTTTAGTAATGCATAGAAAGTAAAACAATTACTTAGGTTTAGCGTCAATTGCTAGTTTCAGATATGAGAAGGCGGTTTAGATGGTTCACAAAAGTAATCGCTTGAGGAGTGGAAACAGGACACTCAGCATTCAACAAACACATTATCAGAGTAAATGAATGATTAGTATCTTGAGTTATTTACTCTTGAATAATAAAGTCTTCCATGTGGAGATCTTGTCTCCAGGCTTACTCTGAGGCTTGTGTAGAGGAGGTGTGGTGATGAGCTTCCCAGATTCTGCTTCCGACTCAAAAACCGACACCTTTTCAGTCTTAAAAATATGCCCTCAATTCTCTGGGCCGCTATAGGCATCCTTGAAAAATAAAATCAGCAGTTAAGTGAACAGGTAACCACATGCTGAATGGGAAAGAGCCTAGGCGTGGGAGTTAGAAGACCTTGGTTCTAATGTTGACTTCCTAATATGTGATTTTTGGCAAGTCATTTAACTTTCTTGGGCCTTTGTTTCTCTTATTTTTAAAATGGGGATTAAATACTTGTTCTCCCTTCTTCTTAGACTGTGGACCTCATGTGGGACAGGGACTGTGTCCAACCTCATTATCTTGCATTCACTCAGTGCTGTGAACTCTGCTTGGAACATAAGAAAGCATTTAGCAAATACCACTAATATTAATATTAATTAAATATCACTTGTCTGCTGTGTGACCTTGAGCAATTCACTTCACTGTGCCTCAGTTACCTCCTCTGTAAAATAGGGACAGAGACTGGGAGCCCCATGTGGGACAGAGACTAAGTCCAACCTGATTTGCTTGATTCCACCCCAGAATTTAGCTCAGTGCCTGACATGTAGTAAATGCTTAATAAATACCACAAATAAGAATAATAAGAATAATGATAATAATAATGAGTTAGCTTTTGTGTGTAAATTGTGTAGAGAATAACTTTTGTGTGTAGAGAAGCAGTGTGGCTCAGTGGAAAGTAGCACGGGCTTTGGAGTCAGAGGTTATAGGTTCAAATCCCGGCTCTGCCAATTGTCAGCTGTGTGACTTTGGGCAAGTCACTTCACTTCTCTGGGCCTCAGTTCCCTCATCTGTAAAATGAGGATTAAGACTGTGAGCCCCCTTTGGGACAACCTGATCACCTTGCATCCTCCCCAGCACTTAGAACAGTGCTTTGCGCATAGTAAGTGCTTAATAAACGTCATTATTATTATCATTATTATCATTAGTAAATAATAATAATGATAATAATAAATTGTGGACAGGACTGTGAATCCTGCATTGGCCTTTTCAACAACAATCCACTCAGAGGTGATTTTTACCATCAGTGACTTGATCTGTGAATACAAAAGATAACTTTGGGTTTAGAATTGGTTCCGGAGAAAGGTTATGTTCTTCTCTTCCATACCTACAAGGACAAAAAGAATAGACAGACATCAGATTTGGAAGATCTAGCAATTAATGCGATGGAGGCAGGGGACTGAGTCTGATGATCTATCGACAACTTTCTCTGATTGATAGTTCTCACAGGGGGAAGGAGGGAGGGAATAAGGATGAGAATTAGGAGAGAGGAAAAAGAAAAAAAAGAAGTCCCAGAAATTGATTGATGAATGTCAGCATAGAGGAAAAAGATCTATTACCTTACCTAAATAGATCATCTATTGTTCTTTAGTCATTTCTCTTCCATGTCATGTTTCCCATTTGCTGTTTATCGGTTCCTTCTTGTTCTCAACTGTTGAAAGGAAACTCAACTTTTTAATTAGTCATAAGCTATGTGAGGAGAAGCTAAACTGGCTCTGCATTTGTTTAAAATAAATTAGCGGCTACATAGAGGAAAGACGGCAATTCATTCTGGGAAATACGATCCTAGCTATAGGTTTGACTGCTTTGTTAAAGATATTCAGATCTTCTTCTCTCTGGATTAGACGATTGTGTGGGTACATTTATACCCATCTGTGATTTGGAATTTACAAAAAGCTATGATCCAAAGAACCTGCTCTGATGAAAAAACAAAAAACAAAACAGAACCAAGTTGTTCATTGATAAAAGGAGGAAAAGTTCCCCCTCCAAATATAATTCTCCAAAGATCACCATTTTGGACTTCATTTATTCATTCATTCAGTCGCATTTATTGAGTGATTACTGTGTGCAGAACACTGTAATAATAATAATAATAATAATAATAATAATAATAATAATAATAATAATAAAAGCTAGGGAGAGTACAATATAACAACAAACAGACAAGCTCCCTGCCCAAAGAGAGCTTACAGCCTAGAGGGGAACTTCATTTCTGCTTAATAGTAACCATCTTGTTGCCTACCATTTCTGCACTTCTGCATTATCAATCAGTGATATTTACTGACCACTTACTGTGTACAGAAAGCACTGTATTAAGCTCTTGGGAGAGTTAGCGGAGTGAGCAGACAGAGTTAGCAGACAGAGTCTCTGCCCCAAAAGAGTTCACCATCCGAACATTTGTTTAATCACATACATCACTAGAACTTATGTGTACACCTCACATACTCCGTTACTTAAGCAATCATTCTGGTAATAGTAATAATAATAATTATAATAATTGTGATGTTTTTTAAGTGCTTACCGTGTGCCTGGCACTGTACTAAGTGCTGGGGTAGATGCAGGCAAATTGGATTGACACAATCCCTGTTCCACATGGGGCTCAAAGTCTCAGTCCCCATTTTACCGCTGAGGGAATTGAGGTCCAGAGAAGTAAAGTGACTTGCCCAACGTATGCAGCAGGCAAGTGGCGGAGCAGGGATTAGAACCCATGACCTTCTGACTCTCAGGTCTGCACTTTATCCACTGTGACATGGTAACAATAATAATAATAATAAAATAATAATAATAATAATAATAATAATAATAATAATAATAATAATAATAATAATTGTTAAGCACTTACTATGTGTCAGGCACAGTTCTGAGCACTGGGTTAGGTGCTAGATAATCAATCAATCAATCATATTTATTGAGCATTTAATGTGTGCAGAGCACTGTACTAAGCGCTTGGGAAGTACAAGTTGGCAACATATAGAGACAGTCCCTACCCAACAGTGGGCTCACAGTCTAAAAGGGGGAGACAGAGAACAAAACCAAACATACTAACAAAATAAAATAAATAGAATAGGTATGTACAAGTAAAATAAATAAATTAATTAATTAATTAATGAGTAATAAATAGGTACAAACATATATACATATATACAGGTGCTGTGGGGAAGGGAATCACGGTCCCTGTCCCACATGGGGCTTCAGTCTTCATCCCCATTTTACAGATGAGGGAATCGAGGAATAGAGAAGTGAAGTGACTTGCCCAAAGTCCCACAGTAGAGCCAGGATTAGAACCCATGACCTTCTGACTCCCAGCCTGTGCTCTTTCCACTAAGCCATGCTACTTCTCCGATCCCCCCGTCCCTGTTCCCCTTACCAGAGATTTTAGTACCATCTGGACTCTAAGCTCCTTGAGGGCAGAGATCACATCTACTAATCAATCAATCATTCAATCATATTTATTGAGCGCTTACTGTGTGCAGAGCACTGTACTAAGCGCTTGGGAAGTACAAGTTGGCAACATATAGAGACAGTCTCTACCCAACTGTGGGCTCACAGTCTAGAAGAGTACAGTACTAATGGTATTGTACTCTCCCAGGAGTTTAGCACAATGCCCTGCACAGAGCCACAGTCAATCTATGACTGGCTGATTGTGTGAGCAAACCATCTGTATATATGTATATACGTTTATACATATTTATTACTCTATTTTACTTGTACATATTTATTCTTCTTATTTTATTTTGTTAATATGTTTTGTTTTGTTGTCTGTCTCCCCCTTCTAGACTGTGAGCTCACTGTTGGGTAGGGACCGTCTCTATATGTTGCCGACTTGTACTTCCCAAGCGCTTAGTACAGTTCTCTGCACACAGTAAGCGCTCAATAAATATGACTGCCTGACTGAATGAATGAATCTATAGAAAATGCCCCTACAACCCCACCAAAACGGACTTCACTAGCTCTTCACTGGCTTCTAGACTGTGAGCCCGCTGTTGGGTAGGGACCGTCTCTATATGTTGCCAACTTGTACTTCCCAAGCGCTTAGTACAGTGCTCTGCACACAGTAAGCCCTCAATAAATACGATTGAATGAATGAATGAATGGCTCCAGAGAAGAATGACCAGAAAGGGAGCAGAATGGGTAGCAATAAATCAGCTGTATGCACTGAGCTTTAGTGCCTCTCTCCCCTATTATGTGGCAAGCTCGGTGAAGGCAGAGACTGTGAGCTCCTTGTGGGCAGGGGATGTTACTTTTTATTGTTGTACTGTACTTTCCCAAGCACTTAGTACAGAGCTCTGCACACAGTAAGCTTATATTCCTTATTATATATTACATATGTAATGCACATACACACACTGCTCATATTACAGAGAAGCAGTGTGGCTCAGTGGAGAAGCAGCGTGGCTCAGTAGAGAAGCAGTGCGGCTCAGTGGAAAAAAAACATGGGCTTTGGAGTCAGAGGTCATGGGTTCAAATCCCAGCTCTGCCAATTGTCAGCTGTTTGACTTTGGGCAAATCACTTAACTTCTCTAGGCCTCAGTTACCTCTTCTGTAAAATGAGGATTAAGACTGTGAGCCCCCTTTGGGACTAACTGATCAATCAATCAATCAATCAATCAATCCTATTTATTGAGCGCTTACTGTGTTCAGAGCACTGTACTAAGTGCTTGGGAAGTACAAGCTGGCAACATATAGAGACAGTCCCTACCCAACAGTGGGCTCACAGTCTAGAAGGGGGAGACAGAGAACAAAACCAAACATACTAACAAAATAAAATAAATAGAATACATGTGTATCACCTTGTAACCTCCCCAGCACTTAGAACAGTGCTTTGCACATAGTAAGCGCTTAATAAATGCCATCATTATTATTATTATATTAAATATGATTGAATGAATGAGTCTTGTCTATTAATGTTACTGTGTTCTCCCAAGAGTTTAGTACAGTGTTCTGCCCACATTAGGGGCTCAAGAAGTATTACTGATTGATAGCCTGACTGCATATGCTTATTATTAATCAATCAGATTTATTAAGCAAGTACGACACAGCAAAATCGGTCTTTATGCTGGATTGCACTATGCAGTCTTGTTCTGGAACTGTGGACTGAGATACATTGGGGTGGCATTTATTACATTTTTATGATGCGGTAAGCACTGTACTATGCATTGCGGTAGATACAAGATAATAATAATGATGATGGCATTTGTTAAGCGCTTACTATGTGCACAGCACTATTCTAAGTGCTGGGGGGGATACAAGGTGATCAGGTTGTCCCACGTGGGGCTCACAGTCTTAATCCCCATTTTACAGATGAGATGACTGAGGCTCAGAGAAGTTAAGTGACTTGCCCAAGGTCACACAGCAAACATGTGGCGGAGCTGGAATTCGAACCCATGACCTTTGACTCCAAAGCCCGGGCTCTTTCCACTGAGCCACGCTGAAGCAGCATGGCCTAGTGGAAAGAGCATGGGCTTGGGAATCAGAGGACCTGTCTTCTAATCCCAGCTCTGCCAATTGCTAGCGGTGTGACCTTGGGCGAGTCATTAAATTCCCTGTGCCTCAGTTCTCCTGTTCTCCCTCTGACTTCGACTGTGAGTTCGCTGTGGGCAGGGATTGTCTCTCTTGATTGCTGTGTTGTACTTTCCCAAGTGTTTAGTACAGTCCTCTGCAAGCAGTAAGTGCTCAGTAAATACGATTGAATGAATGAATGAATAATAATGATGGCATTAATGAGGCGCTTACTATGTGCAAACACTGTTCTAAGCCCTGGGGAGCTTCCAGGGTGATCAGGTTGTCTCAAGTGGGGCTCACAGTCTTCATCACCATTTTACAGATGAGGTAACTGAGATATAGAGAAGTTAAGTGGAGAAGCAGTGTTGCTCAGTGGAAAGAGCCCGGGCTTTGGAGTCAGAGGTCATGGGTTCAAATCCCGGCTCTGCCAGTTGTCAGCTGTGTGACTTTGGGCAAGTCACTTCACTTCTCTATGCCTCAGTTACCTCATCTGTAAAAATGAGGATTAAGACTGTGAGTCCTCCGTGGGATAACCTGATCACCTTGTAACCTCCCCAGCACTTAGAACGGTGCTTTGCATATAGTGAGTGCTTAATAAATGCCATCATTATTCAAGTGCTTAGTACAGTGCTCTGCACACAGTAGGCGCTCAATGAATGCGATTGCTTGATCAAGTGCCTTGCCCAAAGTCACATAGCTGGCAATTGGCGGAGCTGGGATTTGAACCCATGACCTCTGACTCCAAAGCCCGGGCTCTTTCCACTGAGCCACGGAATAGTGGACCTGGGATTAGAACCCACGTCCTTCTGACTCTCATATTAGTGCTCTATCAATCAATCAATCAATTGTATTTATTGAGCACTTACTGTGTGCAGAGCACTGTACTAAGCGCTTGGGAAGTACAAGTTGGCAACATATAGAGACGGTCCCTACCCAACAGTGGGCTCACAGTCTAAAAGGGGGAGACAGAGAACAAAACCAAACATACTAAAAAAATAAAATAAATAGAATAGATATGTACAAGTAAAATAAATAAATAAATAAATAAATAAATAAATATAGAGTAATAAATATGTACAAACATATATCCATATATACAGGTGCTGTGGGGAAGGGAAGGAGGTATGATGGAGGGGATGGAGAGGGGGACGAGGGGGGAGAGGAAGGAAGGGGCTCAGTCTGGGAAGGCCTCCTGGAGGAGGTGAGCTCTCAGCAGGGCCTTGAAGGGAGGAAGAGAGCTAGCTTGGCGGAGGGGCAGAGGGAGGGCATTCCAGGCCCGGGGGATGACGTGGGCCGGGGGTCGATGGCGGGACAGGCGAGAGCGAGGTACAGTGAGGAGATTAGCAGCAGAGGAGCGGAGGTTGCGCGCTGGGCTGGAGAAGGAGAGAAGGGAGGTGAGGTAGGAGGGGGCCAGGGGATGGATGGATGGACAGCCTTGAAGCCCAGGGTGAGGAGTTTCTGCCTGATGCGCAGATTGATTGGTAGCCACTGGAGATTCTTGAGGATCTCCAAAACTCTATGTAACTAGCACATACTGCTTCTTCTTATTATAATTATTTTTGTCAGTAAATTTGTTAAGCACTTACTATGTGCCCAGCAATGTTCTAGACACAGAAAAAGACACACATGAATCACCGTGGCTCAGTGGAAAGAACACAGGCTTGGGAGTCAGAGGTCATGGGTCTCATCCCAGCTCCGCCACATGTCTGCTGTGTGACCTTGGGCAAGTCACTTAACTTCTTTAAGAGAAGCAGCGTGGCTCAGTGGAAAGAGCCTGGGCTTTGGAGTCAGAGGTCATGGGTTCAAATCCCAGCTCCGCCACTTGTCAGCTGTGTGACTTTGGGCAAGTCACTTCACTTCTCTAGGCCTCCGTTACCTCATCTGTAAAATGGGGATTAAGACTGTGAGCCCCCCAAGGGACAACCTGATCACCTTGTAACCTCCCCAGTGCTTAGAACAGTGTTTCACACATAGTAAGTGCTTAACAAATACCAACATTATTATTATTATTATTATTATTATTATTATTATTATTATCATCATTATTCTCTGAGCCTCAGTTACCTCATCCATAAACTGGGGATTTAGACTGTGAGCCCCACATGGGACAACCTGATCACCTTGTAACCTCCCCAGTGCTTAGAACAGTGTTTCACACATAGTAAGCGCTTAACAAATACCAACATTATTATTATTATTATTATTATTATTATTATTATTATTATTATTGTTATCATTATTCTCTGAGCCTCAGTTACCTCATCCATAAACTGGGGATTTAGACTGTGAGCCCCACATGGGACAACCTGATCACCTTGTATCCTCACAGCGCTTAGACCACTGCTTCACACATAGTAAGTGCTTAACAAATGCCACTATTATTATTATCATTATTATTATTTTTATGTTGGACAAAGTCCCAGGCCCACAAATTAAGAAGGGGGGAAATAGATATAATCATAATGATAAATAATAATTATTATGGCACCTGTTAAGCTCTTACTATGTGCCAAGCACTGTTCTAAGCACTGAGGTAGAAATAAATTAATCACATTAGACACAGTCCCTGTCCTACATGAGGCTCAAACTCTTAATCCCTATTTTACAGATGAGGTAACTGAGGCACAGAGAAGTTAAGTGCCCTGCCCAAGGTCACACAATGACACGTGGCGGAATCAGGATTAGAACCCAGGTCCTTCTGCTTCCCAAGCCCATGCTCTTCTCATTCGGTAGGGACCGTCTCTATATGTTGCTAACTTGTATTTCCCAAGCACTTAGTACAGTGCTCTGCACACAGTAAGCACTCAAGAAATACAATTGATTGATTGATTGATTGATTGATTAGGACACACTGCTAATTGACGAAACTGAGCACAGAGAAGTGAAGTGACTTGTCCAAGGTCACACTGCGGGCAACTGGAGAGGCGGGAAGAGAACGCAGATCCTTAGACTTCCAGGGCCATGCTCTTTCCACTAGGCCACACTGCTCCTCTAATTCCGTGGCTCTATAATTCTGCACAGAATTAAACACCAAAGACCCGCAGCTCCCTATGAATTTGCATTCTTGCAAAGCCGATGGAAATTGTTTATAGTGCCTGGTTCTTCACAGCAAGCCTGTTTTCGACTCCCCGGCCAAGGAAAATTGGGCGGAACAATTCAGCTAGATGCTCACCTGAGCAGGGAAGGGAATTATGGGAGACAAGGGAAAGCTTCTGCGAGCAGGAAAACCTGTGAAAGCAACTCATTTCTCCAACTCTCAACTTCATTTTCCATTTCTCAACTCTCCCCCTCGTCCCCCTCTCCATCCCCCCCATCTTACCTCCTTCCCTTCCCCACAGTACCTGTATATATGTATATATGTTTGTACATATTTATTACTCTGTTTATTTATTTATTTATTTTACTTGTACACATCTATTCTATTTATTTTATTTTGTTAGTATGTTTGGTTTTGTTCTCTGTCTCCCCCCTTTTAGACTGTGAGCCCACTATTGGGTAGGGACTGCCTCTATATGTTGCCAATTTGTACTTCCCAAGTGCTTAGTACAGTGCTCTGCACATAGTAAGCGCTCATTAAATACGATAAAAAAAAAATTCATATTTTTACTTTTTCCTGCAGCCAGGGCCAGAACAGGAGCTGGCGGGGAAATGGGATTTTTCCACCTTTATTTGGGAATATGTCTGTTCCTCTCTATCCCGCCTGCTGGCTTCCCTCAGACTTGGCCAGAGGACAGGAAAGAGTCTCCCAGGATGGGGGTGGTTTATTTCTGCATTTGTGAGGGTAGTGGGAAGACCCTTTCTCCGCTTGGAAGTCTCTTGTAATAACCATTATCTTTACTAAGCACTTGCAATATAGCAAACCCAGTGCTGCGCGTTCAGGGATGGAGAGAGGATAATCAGATCAGATCAGTTCCTGTCTAAGCCAAGGGTTCTCCGTTTCTCCATCAAGGTTGTTGGGTAAAAAGATATTTCATCCCCATTTTATACATGAAGAATCACATTAAGTCACATTAAGTGACTTAACTCTGATCATATGAAACAAGCAAAAGAGTCAGAATTAGAACCCACGTTATCAATCAGTTAAGCAGTCAATGATTGGTATTTATTGAGTGTTTACTCTGCGTACATCACTGGATTTAGCTCTTGGGAGAATATAATAGACTCTGTAGACCTGATTCCTTCCCTCAAGGATCTTACCGGTAACTGTGCAAGGCATTGCCCTAGACTACAATAGAGTTGGTAGATACATCCCAGACTGAGCCCCTTCCTTCCTCTCCCCCTCGTCCCCCTCTCCATCCCCCCCTTCTTACCTCCTTTCCTTCCCCACAGCACCTGTATATGTGTATAGATGTTTGTACATATTTATTACTCTATTTATTTATTTATCTATTTTACTTGTACATATCTATTTGATTTATTTTAATTTGTTAGTATGTTTGGTTTTGTTCTCTGTCTTCCCCTTTTAGACTGTGAGCCCACTGTTGGGTAGGGACTGTCTCTATATGTTGCCAATTTGTACTTCCCAGGCGCTTAGTACAGTGCTCTGCACATAGTAAGCGCTCAATAAATACGATTGATGATGATGATGATGATGATGATGATGATGATACATTCCCTGTCTTCAAGGAGCTGACAGTCTGCTAAATATTATTATTATTATTACTATTATTATTATTAATGATAATAATAATAACTGTTATTGTTATTATTATTATTACTATGATTATTTTACTTGTTAAGCGTTTACTATGTGCCATGCACTGTTCTAAGCGCTGGGGTAGATACAAGGTAATCAGGTTGTCCTATGTAGGGCTCACAGTCTTAACCCCCATTTGACAGATGAGGGAACCGAGGCACAGAGAAGTTGTTACTTGCCCAAAGTCACGCATCTGACAGGTGGCAGAGCCAGGATTAGAACCCATGACCTCTGACTCCTAAGCCTGTGATCTCTCCACTAAGCCGCACTGCTTATCCGTACTTCTTCTTCGGCCTGACTCGTTCCCTTTATTCATCTCGTGTCCCAGCCCACAGACCTTACATCCATATCTTTAACGAGAAGCAGCGTGGCTCAGTGGAAAGAGCACGGGCTTTGGAGTCATAGGTCATGGGTTCAAATCCCTGCTCCACCACTTGTCAGCTGTGTGACGTTGGACAAGTCACTTAACTTCTCTGTGCTTCGGTTACCTCATCTGTAAAATGGGTATGAAGACTTCGAGCCCCCTGTGTGACAACCTGATCAGCTTGTAGCCTCCCCAGTGCCTAGAACAGTGCTTTGCACTTAATAAGTGTTTAATAAATGCCATTATTATTATTATTATTATTATTATTAATATTTATATTTTTATTTACATTAATGCCTGACTCCCCCTGTATACTGTAAGCTTGTTGTGGACAGGGAATGTGTCTTTTTATATTATGTTATGCTCTCAAAAGTGCTTAGTACAGGGCTCCACACACAGTAAACTGTTGGAAGAGGACAACGCACTTGACATGCTCTCTGCCCTGAAGGAGCTTAAAGACTTTAATATTTACATTCATTCATTCATTCAATCATATTTATTGAGCACTTACTGTGAGCAGAGCACTGTACTAAGTGCTTGATTTACAGTTTACAGGGTGCAGAGAAAGGGAAGCACTATGGCCTAGCGTGGCTCAATGGAAAGAGCCCAGGCTTTGGAGTCAGAGGTCATGGGTTCTAATCCCGGCTCTGCCACATGTCTGCTGTGTGACCTTGGGCAGGTCACTTAACTTCTCTGAGCCTCAGTTACCTCATCTGTAAAATGGGGATTATGACAGTGAGCCCCACGTGGGACAACCTGATCACCTTGTATCCTCACAGCGCTTAGAACAGTGCTTTGCACATAGTAAGCACTTAACAAATGCCATTATTATTATTATTATTATTATTATTATTATTATTATTATTACTATTAGTGGATACAGCCTGGGCCTTGGAGTCAAAAGGACCTGCTTCCCAAGCCCGGCTCTGCCACTTCTCTGCAGTGTGACCTTGGGCGAGTCGGTTCTCTGGGCCACAGTTACGTCATCTGTAAAATGGGGATTTAAAACTATGAGACTCTGTGGGTTCAATTCCCTTCTGCGTCGTCCCGCCTCGCTCCCTTTATTCATCCCCTGTCCCAGCCCACAGACCTTATTAAATCCCATTATTATTATTAATGTTTTCATTTATATTAATGTCTGACTCCTCCTGTAGACTGTCAGCTTGTTGTGGCCGGGGAATGTGTCTGTTATATTATGTTGTACTCTCCCAAGCGCTTAGTACAGTGCTCGGCACACAGTAAGCTTTCAGTAAATACTATTAACTGACAGGGACCTTGTCCAGTCTGATTAATTTGTATCTGCCCCAGTGCTTAGACCAATGCCAGGCACATAGCAAGCACATCATTAATAATTAGTGTTGTGTCAATATCTATAATTCCATTTATTTATATTGAAGCTATTGATGCCTGTTTACTGGTTTTGATGCCTGTCTCCCTCCTTTTCATTCATTCATTCAATCATATTTATTGAGCGCTTACTGTGTGCAGAGCACTGTCCTAAGCGCTTGGGAAGTAACATATAGAGATGGTCCCTACCCAACAGTGGGCTCACGGTCTAGAAGACTCCTTCTAGACTGTGAGCCCGTTGTGGGCAGGGATTGTCTCTACTTGGGCTGAACTGTACTTTCCAAGTGCTTAGTACAGTGCTCTGCAAGCAGTAAACGCTCAATATACTGTCGAATGAATGAATGAATGAATGAATGAATGAACACCATAAGGAAAAAAAAATGCACTAAGGGTTTGGGAGAGTACAAAAAGTTAGGAGACACAGTCTCTATCCTCAAAGAATCTATGATGCAGCCGGAGGAGGAAGACATTACAATCACGGGGAGACTCTCATGTTGCTTTTTCTTGTATTATTTCTTCTAGTTAAAATGCTTCCCCGTCTTCCTGCTCAAAGTTCCCGCTGAATCTTTGAACATGGGTTTAAGGTTTAAAGAAAATGTGTTACCCCTTACACTGTGGGCAGGGAATGTGTCTGTTTATTGTTGCATTGTACTCTCCCAAGTGTTCAGTACACAATGTCCAGAGCACACGGTTAGAGCTCAATAAACATGATTGAATGAATTTATGAATAATGACATACACACCAATGTATACTTTATAACTTTTCAGGGACTATGTTTTTCCTTTTATTGCACTCTCCCAAGAATCCTGTACAGTGCTCTGTGCACAGTATATGTTCATTATTGTGCTCTTTCCGTAGTAGGTGCTTAATAAATTTTACTGAATGCATTCATTCATTCATTCAATCGTATTTATTGAGTGCTTACTGTGTGCAGAGCACTGTACTAAGCGCTTGGGAAGTACAAGTTGGCAACATATAGAGATGGTCCCTACCCAACAGTGGGCTCACAGTCTAGAAGGGGGAGACAGACAACAAGACAAAACATATTAACAAAATAAAATAAATAGAATAAATATGTATGAAGAAAATGAATAAATAATGTACAAATAAAATAAATAAATAGAGTAATAAATATGTACATATAATAAATACATACAAACATATATACATATATACAGGTGGTGTGGGGAGGGGAAGGAGGTAAGGTGGGGGGATGGGGAGAGGGAGGAGAGGAATATATGATATAATAATAATAACAACAATAATAATATATTTTATATGATAATAATATATGATATATACATAATAATAATATATGCATACACATGCATGCATATAAACATATATAGGCATATATTTATAGATATGCATGCATATAACGAATGTATATACAAATGTATATGCAAACATATGTCAAATGGGATGAAACAGAATACTTCCTTGAACGGCTTTATGATTAAAATTACTAATCCAGACATTTGAGATAATTTCCTAGGTTATTAAAAAATTCAGGTCTCCCAAATGTATAATTGCTGAAATGATTGTATTTTTTAAATGGTATGTGTAAAGTGCTACTATGTGCCAGACACTGCACTACACACTGGGGTAGACACAAGCTAATCAAGTAGGACTCAGTTCATGTTCCAGATGGGCTCGCAGTCTTAATCCTCATTTTACAGATGAGGAAACTGAGGCATCGAGAAGTCAGTTGATTTGCCAAAGTCACAGCAAACAAGTGGCGGAACTGGGATTAGAACCCAGGTCCTCTGAGTCCCAGGGGTGAGTTCTTTCCTTTTCTGTAATATGTAAGGGAGAAATTTATTTATTCAAGGCTTCCGTGGTTATTCCAATCATAACGTGGGAGGATAATTACTTAGTTGGGTTACTCTAATTGAAACTATAAGTTGGTCCATTTGCTGTTAAAGAGTAAGCTCCTCGCAGTTTATGCATTTTGATATCTCTGTTTGCAAATACCTTTTTAAGTAATAATCATTATAATAATTATGGTATTTGTTAAGCACTTATTATGTGCCAAGCACTGTTGTACGAGTTAATATCTTCCTGTTAGATTGTAAGCCCCTCGCGGGCAAGGAAATGGTCATTGGAAGGTTTTGTACTTTCCATGCATTGAGTAAAGTGGAGGACAGGCAGCGTCCTCCTGTTACTTCTACATCCGATGCCATTTTTTCAAGACTTATATTCTTTCTTTCATTTGAAAACAAAAGAAATGAGAGTGGATGTCTTCTCAACAATAACACGGGTATAAAACACCAAGAGTAATTGATTTTAGAGATCGTGTCAACTAATTCTCTCATGCTCTCCCAAATGCTTAATACATTGCTCGGCACACAGTAGGAATTCTATAAATACTGTTGATTATTCAAGTGTATCAAAGGAAAAAGTAATAAAGAAAAACCTTTGTACCATCCCCTCAACGTACTTATTTCTGGATGTTCAACCGTCAGGTCTGATCGGTGATAATTGTCTTAAGAAATGCCGTATGTTTGTAAAGCAGGTGCAAATAAATGTGGCATCAAATGCTCACTATGCAAATTTGAGTGCTTAAATGCTCTCATGTAGTTTATTCATTTATGCAGGAATCGAAGCCATTCCTTTTTCCCCTTCCCAAAAGAACTCAATAACAGGTTCTTGCAGATAACTGCATAAATGCAGAGAAAACTATCCAAGATTCACCACAGACAAACCGACCTATGGGACCATTACATGTTGAAGATTGGAACATGGAAGATTTTACTTCCAAAATTGAAGGGGAGAATGGGCTTGAGATGGGACAGTGGGAGGAATCGTAGAAGTAAGACAGGTCAGAGAACACAGAAAAACAAAGTAGAGTACAGAAGTGCCCTTCCTTTAAGTGTCAGCCAAGTGCTCGTCTGCCGGTGGTAAATGCCCTTCAAAGCACACCTCCTCCAAGTGGCCTTTCCCGACCAAGTCCTCATTTCCTCTTCTTCCATTCCCTTCTGAGTCCTTCTTGAGCTTGCATTTTCTCCCCTGGGATTCACTTCCACCTATTTTTTTCAGGCGTGCAAACTATGAGTCTGCCTCTGGATAGTCACTTCCTCCTATTTTCTCAGGGATTCAAGTTGTGAGCCTGTCTCTGGGAATCCACCTCTCCCTAATTTCAGGCGCTCAATGATAAGTTCAAAATGAAACCAAACCACCACCGTATTCGGTGCAATGAATGACACAGAACTTCTGTCCATGTGTCAAGGGCACGGCTTGAGATCTTACAAAATCATCAAACATTTTTGTCACATTTTGAGTTAGAGCACCCTTCCTTTTCACATTCACGCGATAATCCCTCTCCCCACCCTCAAAGCCTTATTGAAGGCCCATCTCCTCTAAGAGGTCTTCCTTGACTAAGCTCCTCTTTTCTCTTCTCTCCCTCCCTTCTGTGTCACCCTTATTTTCTCCTTTTATCCACCCCATCTTCAGTCCCACAGCACTTAAAACAGCATGGCCAGCAGCGGGGCTCAGTGGAAAGAGCCCGGGCTTGGGAGTCAGAGGTCATGGGTTCAAATCGTGGTTCTGGCACTTGCCTGCTTTGTGACCATGGGCAAGTTGCTTAACTTCTCTGTGCCTCAGTTCCCTCATCTGTAAAATGGGGATTAAGACTGTGAGCCCTGTGTGGAACAACCTGATTACCTCGTATCTCCTCCAGTGCTTAGAATGGTGCTTGGCACATAGTAGCGTGTCCCAGTGGAGACAGCACAGACTTTGGAGTCAGAGGTCATGGGTTTGAATCCCGGCTCCACCACATGTCTGCTGTGTGACCATGGGCAAGTCACTTAACTTCTCTGAGCCTCAGTTACCACATCTGTAAAATGGGGATTAAGTTTGTGAGCCCCACGTGGGACAACCTGATCATCTTGTATCCCCTCCAGCGCTTAGAACAGTGCTTTGCACATAGAAAGTGCTTAACAAATGCTATTATTATTATTATTATTATTATTATAAGAGCTTAACATGTGTCATTATTATTATTATTATTATTATTATTATTATTATTGTTATTATTGTTATTATTATTATTATTAACAAGAGCATGGGTTTGGGAATCAGAGGAGGCAGGTTCTAATCCCGACTCCACCACCAGTATTCTGTGTGACCTTGAGCAATTCACTTCAATTCACTGTGCTTCAGCTATCTCATCTGTAAAATGGGGATTAAGACTGCGAGCCCCACATGGGAGAACCTGATTGCCTTGTATCTACCCCAGCACTAAGAACAGTGCTTAGCACATAGGAAGCCCTTAATAAATACCATAATTATGATTATAATTACTACTAATCATTATATGAGTCAGTCGGTTACTTTTAGTTTTTGAGCCCTTGCCGGGTGAAGAGCACCGTCCTAAACACTTGGAAGAGTACAGTATAACAATATAACGACACATTCCCTGCCCACAACGAGTTTAAAGTCTAGAGGTGGAGACAGATAAATAAATAAACTTGTTATGTATTCATGTTAAAAATCCATAATTTACTTTCATGTCCATCTCCCCCTCTAGACTGGTAGGTTCTTGTGGGCAGGGCACATATCTATGAGAAGCAGCATGGCTTAGTGGAATGAGCCCGGGTTTGGGAGTCAGAGGTCATGGGTTCTAATCCTGCCTCTGCTGCTTGTCAGCTGTGTGACCTTAGGCCAGTCACTTAACTTCTCTGTGCCTCAGTGATCTCACCTGTAAAATGGGAATGAAGACTGTGAGCCCTACGTGGGACAACCCCATGACCTTGTTATCTCCCCCAGTGTTTCGAACAGTGCTGGGCAGATAGTAAGCACTTAACAAACACCAACATTATTATTATTATTATTACCAACTGACAGTCTAGAAGGGGAAGACAGACAACAATACATGTAGACAGGTGTCAAAATCGTCAGAACAAATAGAATTGTGGGTATATGCACACCATTAACAAAATTAATAGAAAAGTAAATATGTACAAGTGAAATAGAGTAATAAATCTGTACAAATAGTTGTTGAGTAGGGATGTCTGTATGCCGCTGACTTGTACTTCCCAAGTGCTTAGTCCAGTGCTCTGCACACAGTTAGCGCTCAATAAATATGACTGAATGAATGAATGAATGAACTTTGTTATATTGTACTCTCCCAAGCGATCAGCATAATGTTCTGCACACTGTAAGCGCTCAATAAATACCAGTTAGTGATTAATGGATTGATTCATTCATTCAATCGTATTTGTTGAGCACTTACTGTGTGCAGAGCACTGTACTAAGCGCTTGGGAAGTACAAGTTGGCAACAAATAGAGACCGTCCTTACCCAACAGCGGGCTCACAGTCTAGAAGGGGGAGACAGACAACAAAACAAAGCATATTAACAAAATACAATAAATAGAATAAATATGTACAAGTCAAATAAATAGAGTAATACATATGTACAAACATATATCCATATATACAGGTGATGTGGGGAAGGGAAGGAGGTAATGCGGGGGGAATGGAGGGGGAAGGAGGGGGAGAGGAAGGATGGGGCTCAGTCTGGGAAGGCCTCCTGGAGGAGGTGAGCTCTCAGTAGAGCTCTGAAGGGATTGATTGAAAAACGGATGCTGGTTAGGGGTTGTATTGAGAACTGAATATTCTGTGACCTGGCTGACAAAGATGATAGGGAGTGACTGTCACCGTTTAAACCACAAGCATTATAATCAAGTTTCCAATTCATCCCCTCTCCCAACCCCACAGCACTCCATAATTTATGCATTTATTTATAACAATGGCTCTCTTCCCCTCTAGACCATAAAGTAGCTGTGGGCAGGGAATGTTTCTGTTCTATTACTGTGATGTATTCTCCCAGGTGCTTAGTACAGTGCTCTGCACACTTTGAGATAAATAAATAGTTCTGCACACACTGAGATAAATAAATATGATTGATTGATTGAAGTCTCAATATTGAGGCCAAAATGATGATGATGGTGGCAAAAATAATAATGGTAAGTGGTATCTTTAAAGCTCAAAAACACTGAGCAGCAGCTTGGCCAAATGGGTAGAGCCCAATACTGGGAGTCAGAAGGACCTGGGTTTTAATCCCAGTTCCTCCACTTGCCAGTTGTGGGACCTTAGACAAGTCACTTCACTTCGCAGGACCTCATCTGGAAAATGGGGATTAAGACTGTGAGCCCCAGGTGGGGCATGGACTGTATCCTACCTCATTATTTTGTATCTACACCAGCATTTAGTACAGTGCCTGGAACATAGCAAGCGCTTCACAAATCCCATTTAACAAAACAACTATTATCACTTCAGTAATTCTGCATTTGAGACACCTGTAATCTCGAGAAACCTTGGAATAATCTCAAGGCTCTGGATTAGCCTGAATCCCTCTCCCGTCCTTCCCAGCAGTATCTTCAGATGAGATCCCCTCCCTCCTCTCAAGTGCTAGTCCATCCACCTGTGCTTCAGACCCCATTCCCTCTTATCTTATGAAATCTCTCACCCCTTCCCTCCTCCCCTCCTTAACCACCATCTTCAAACGCTCACTCTCCACTGGTTCCTTCCCCTCTGCCTTCAAACTTGCCCACATCTCCCACATCCTAAAAAAAACCCTCTCTTGACCCCACCTCCCCTTCTAGTTATGGCCCTATCTCCCTCCTACCCTTCCTTTCCAAACTCCTAAAATGAGTCATCTACGTTCAGTGCCTCGAATTCCTCAACACCAACTAACTCCTTGACGCCCTCCAATCTGGCTTCCATCCCCTACACTCCACCAAAGCTGCCCTCTCAAAGGTCACTGTTGACCTTCTTCTTGTCAAAACCAATGGCTCCTACTCTATCCTAATCCTCCTCGACCTCTCAGTTGCCTTTGACACTGTGGACCATCCCCTTCTCCTCAACACGCTATCCAACCTTGGCTTCACAGACTCTGTCCTTTCCTGGTTCTCCTCTTATCTCTCTTGCCATTCATTCTCAGTCTCTTTTGCAGGCTCCTCCTCCCTGTCCCATCCCCTTACTGTGGGGGTTCCTCAAGGGTCAGTTCTTGGTCCCCTTCTGTTCTCTATCTACACTCACTCCCTTGGTGAACTCATTCGCTCCCACAGCTTCAACTATCATCTCTATGCTGATGACACCCAAATCTGCATCCCTGCCCCTGCTCTCTACCCTTCCCTCTAGACTCTTATCTCCTTTTGCCTTCAGGACATCTCCATCTGGATGTCTGCCTGCCATCTAAAACTCAATAAATCCAAGACTGACCTGCTCATCTTCCCTCCCAAACCCTGTCCTCTCCCTGACTTTCCCATCACTGTAGATGGCACTACCATCCTTCCCATCTCGCAAGCCCGTAACCTTGGTGTCATCTTCGACTCCGCTCTCTCATTCACCCCACACACCCAATCCGTCACCAAAACCTGCCGGTCTCACCTCCACAACATCGCCAAGATCCACCCTTTTCCCTCCATCCAAACTGTTATCTTGCTGGTTCAATCTCTCATCCCAGCTGGATTACTGCATCAGCCTCCTCTCTGATCTGCCATCCTCCCATCTCTCCCCACTTCAGTCTATACTTTACTCTGCTGCCTGGATTATCTTTGTACAGAAACGCTCTGAGCATGTTACTCCCCTCCTCAAAAATCTCCAGTGGCTGCCTGTCAACCTACGAATCAAGCAAAAACTCCTCACTCCATCACCCCTCCCCCTCCTACCTCACCTTCCTTCTGTCCTTCTCCAGTCCAGCCCACACCCTCCACTCCTCTGCCGCTAACCTCCACACCATGCCTCGTTCTCACCTGTCCCGCCATCGACCCCCAGCCCACATCCTCCCCCTGGCCTGGAATGCCCTCCCTCCACACATCCACCAAGCTAGCTCTCTTCCTCCCTTCAAAGCCCTACTGAGAGCTCACCTCCTCCAGGAGGCCTTCCCACACTCAGCCCCCTCTTCCCTCTCCCCCTCCCCCACCCCCACCCTACCTCCTTCCCCTCCCCACAGCACCTGTATATATGTTTGTACAGATTTGTTACTCTATTTATTTTACTTGTACATATTTACTATTCTATTTATTTTATTTTGTTAATATGTTTTGTTTTGTTGTCTGTCTCCCCCTTCTAGACTGTGAGCCTGTTGTTGGATAGGGACTGTCTCTATATGTTGCCAACTTGTACTTCCCAAGCGCTTAGTACAGTGCTCTGCACACAGCAAGCGCTCAATAAATATGAATGAATGAATGAATGAATGAATGAGTGAATTAGCCACTGTAGCCAGATAAAATGAGTTCAAAGTAGGTTTTGTTAAAACCCATTCATCCATTGCTTTTAGAGGAAGAATGCCTTTTCTCTCTGAACAGCTTTATGTAAAACCAGACATTCACATTCAAAACGCATGTCTTACTACAGTTCAAGGATTCGCTTTTGATTTCTCTATTTGGGTTTGACATTCTTGACTTCAATTCATTTAAAAATAGCCACATGCTATTCTCAACAATTAGTGATTACAGTCATTATTTAGCTGTGATTCTGTGCCAAGTTCCAAGAAAGATCCTGTCCCTCCTGAGACTCGCAGTCTAAGAGGGAGCAAAATCAGGCTTCTTACCTTCATTTTACAGATGAGTAAAATGAGGCCCAAGGCGGTTGAGTGAAGCAGCATGGCCTAGTGGATAGAGCACAGGCCTGGGAGTCGGAAGGGCCATGGGTTCTAATCCTGACTCAACCACTTGCCTGCTGTGTGACCTTTGGCAAGTCACTTCATTTCTCTATCCCTCAGCTACCTCATCTGTAAAATGGGGATTAAGACAGTGAGCCCAATGTGGGACAGGGACTGTGTCCCACCTGATTTTCTTGTACAGTGTCTGGCTCATAATAAGTGCTTAACAAATACCATTCATTCATTCAATTGTATTTATTGAGCACTTACTGTGTGCAGAGCACTGTACTAAGCACTTGGGAAGTAAAAATACTGCAATTATCATCATTATTATTACCATTACTATTTGCTTATGGTTGCTCTGCAGGCCTGTGGTGTTTACCCTGACAATATGAATTTTGTTAATAGTATCAACACATCAATAAAGCAATGGTATTTACTGAGCACCATCTGTGTGCAGAGCACTGTACTAAGCACCTGAAGGCAGGCATGTATTAGATTTCCATTGTGTCAGGGCCACTGCTTGCCAACTACAAAATAAGCAAATGTCACATTATCACAGAGTGAGAGGTTGAAGATGGAAGTTAAGGAGGGGAGAAGGGATCGAGCGAGAGATTTCATGAGATGAGAGGGAATGGGGTCAGAAGCACAGGTGGCCGGAATAGCACCAAGGAACTGACATTTTAATAGGAAGATGGGCCTACTCAATTGTAAAATTAGAGTAGCCCAACTAAATACCCACAGAATTAACTGATGGATTGATTATTTGGGTTGAATGAAGGAGAATAATCAAGGACAATGCCAAATTTATGGGCTTGTGAGACATGAATCATGATGGTGCCGTCTACAGTGATGGGAAAGTCAGAGGGAAGGCGGGGCTTGAGGGGGAAGAAGCTCTGCTTTGGATCTGTTAAATTTGAGGTGAAGGGAGGACATCCAAATATACATATCTCGAAGGCAGGAGGAGATATGAGACTGGAAAAAAAGGAGAGAGATCTGGGCTGGAGACGGATATTTGGGAATCATCTGCATAGAGGTACTCGTTAAAGCCAGGGAAGTGAATGAGTTTGCCACAGGAGTTCTCCAATGGAGATGGAGAATAGAAGATGACCCAGAACTGAAGCTTGAGGGACCCCCACAGATAGAGGATGGGAGACAGAGGGGTAACCCACGAAGGAGATTGTGAATGAATCACCAAAGAGGTAAGAGGAGATCTAGGAGAGGACTGAGGCAATAAGGCTGAGGTTGGATAATGTTTTCCAGGAGAAGTGGGTGGTATACAGTGTCAAAGGAAGCTGAAAGTTCAAAGAGGATTAGAATGGAGTAGAAGCATTGGATGTGGCAAAAAGGAGGTTGTTCGGGACCTTTTAGTGGGTGGTTTCTGTGGAGTGAAGGGGACAGAAGCCAGATTGGAGGGGGTAAAGGAGAGAAATGGGGAAGAGGAATTTGGGGCAGAGGGTGTAGACGACTTGTTCACAGAGTTTGGAGAGGAAGGGTAGGAGGGAGAGGGGGCGATAACTGGAGGGAGCAATGGGGTCCAGGGAGGATTTTTTTACAACAGGGGAGACATGGCTATGTTTGAAAGCAGTGCTAAGAAACCATTGAAGATGGCAGTTAAGTTAACTTTGGGAAGGTCACTTCACTTTGTGCCTCAGTTACCTCAACTGTAAAATGGGGATTAAGACTGACTATATAATTATATTATATAATTAAGATTATTTATTTTATTTGTACATATCTATTCTATTTATTTTATTTTGTTAGTATGTTTGGTTTTGTTCTCTGCCTCCCCCTTTTAGACTGTGAGCCCACTGTTGGGTAGGGACTGTCTCTATGTGATGCCAATTTGTACTTCCCAAGCGCTTAGTACAGTGCTCTGCACATAGTAAGCGCTCAATAAATACGATTGATTGATTGATTAAGGAGGGAAGAAGGAAGGAGGCAAGTGTTATAGTGAGATGAGCAGGAAGGGGGTCAGATGCACAGGTGGAGGGGTGGATTTTGAGAGAAGGCAGGAGATTTCTTCTAGAGATACTGCTGGGAAAGATTGGGAGAGTTGAAGAAGGGGCAGGAGAGGGGAGAGCCTCGAGAGGGGCAGGAAATATTTTCAGGAGATCACGCCCGATAGTGTCAATTTTGTTGATAAAGTAGGTGGCCAGCTCAATGTGGAAAAGAGATGGGGGAGACAGGGAAGTGTTGGGGGATGGGGGCCTAAAGAGGGAATTAAATGTCTGGAACAGCTGGTGAGGGGGATTGGGCATGGTTGTCAATAAGGGTGGAGAAATAGCTTTGCCGGGCAGAGGAGAGGGAAGAGTTAAAACCATCACTAAATCCTGTCAGTCCCACCTTCACTACATAGCTAAAATCTGCCCTTTCCTCTCCATCCAAACTGCTACCACATAAATACCATCACTGTTCCTATCCTGCCTGGATGACTGCATCAGCCTCCTTGCTGACCTCCCAGCCTCCTGTCTCTCCCTGCTCCATCTATGCTTCACTCTGCTGCCCAGGTCATTTTTTCTACAAAAACATCCAGAACAGATCACCCTGCTTCTCAAAAAACTCCAGTGGTTGCCCATCCACTTCCGCATCAAACAAAACCTCCTCACCATTGGCTTTAAAGCCATCCACCACCCTGCTCCTTCCTTCCTCTCCTCCCTCCTTTCCTTCTTCATCCCAGCCCACACACTCCAGTCCTCTAATGCCAATCTTAGGGAAGCAGTGTGGTTCAGTGGAAAGAGCCCGGGCTTTGGAGTCTGAGGTCATGGATTCAAATCCTGGCTCCACCAATTACCAGCTGTGTGACTTTGGGCAGGTCACAACTTCTCTGTGCCTCAGTTCCCTCATCTGTAAAATGGGGTTAAGACTGTGAGCCCCCTGTGGGACAACCTGATTACCTTGTAACCTCCCCAGTGCTTCGAACAGTGCTTTGCAAATAGTAAGCACTTAACAAATACCAGTAAAAAAATATATATATTCTTCCCGGGCCTCCAGCTTTCCTGTTTCACCGCCAACCCCTGACCCACATCCTTCATCTGGCCTGGAATGTCCTCCCTCCTCAAATCCCTCAGACAACTGTGGCTACCAACTCTATTTTATTGTACTTTCCAAAGTGCTTAGTGCAGTACTTGGCACACAGTAGATCTTCAGCACCTTGAGGGATTGTGACTACACAAAATCAGCACTCAATAAATGTCACCGATTGGTTGAATAATGATGATGATAACAATAATGATAATCTAATAATAGTAGTAATAATGGTATTATTAGAAGCAGTGTGGCTCAGTGGAAAGGGCATGGACTTTGGAGTCAGAAGTCATGGGTTCAAATTGTCAGCTGTGTGATTTTAGGCAAGTCACTTAACTTCTCTGGGCCTCAGTTACCTCATCTGTAAAATGGGGATGAAGATGGTGAGCCCCCCGGGACAAGCTGATCACCTTATAACCTCCCCAGCCCTTAGAATAGTGCTTTGCACATAATAAGCACTTAATAAATGTTATTATTATTATCATTATTATTATTATTATTATTATTATTAAATCCCGGCTCTGCCAGTTGTCAGCTGTGTGACTTTGTGACTTCTCTGGGCCTCAGTTACTTCATCTGTAAAATGGGGATGAAGACTGTGAGCCCCCGTGGGACAACCTGATCACCTTGTAACCCTCCCAGCGCTTAGAACTGTGCTTTGCACGCAGTAAGCACTTAATAAATGCCATTATTAGTATTATTGTTAAGCATTTACTATGTGTCAAGCGCTGTTCTAAGTGTCGAGGTAGACACAAGTTAATCAGATTGGACACAGTCTCTGTCCCACGTGGGTCTCGCAGTCCTAATCCCCATTTTACAGATGAGGTAACTGAGGCCCAGGGAAATGAAGTGACTTGCCCAAAGGCGTACAGCAGACAAGTGGCGGAGCTGGGATCAGAACCCAGGTCCTTCTAACTCCCAGGCATGTGTTCTATCCACTAGGAATGCTGCTTCTAATAACATTTGTTAAGCATTTTCTACGTGCCAAGCACTGTACTCAGCAGGCCTTCAGATGCCAGACCCTAAGCTCTTTCCACCAGCCCATGCTGATTCTTAATTAAATATTGAAAATAATTAATTTACAATTTGCTGAGGGTTGGATTAAATAAAGTTCAGAAATCCCAGAGATGGGTTGATAGGACTTAAGGACTTCATATAGAGAAGCCAGATAATCTAGTGATTATCTAAAGATAATCTAAAGATAAGCAAGATAATCTAATCAGAGAAGCAGCGTGGCTCAGTGAAAAGAGCACGGGCTTGGGAGTCTGAGGTCATGGGTTCAAATCCTGGCTCTGCCAATTGTCAGCTGTGTGGCCTTGGGCAAGTCACTTAGCTTCTCTGTGCCTCAGTTATCTCGTCTGTAAAATGGGGATTAAGACTGTGAGCCCCGCGTGGGACAACCTGATCACCTTGTATCCTCTCTAGCACTTAGAACAGTGCTTTGCACATAGTAAGCACTTAACAAATGCCATCATCCTTCCTGGTGGTGTCAGCCTGGCCCTGGGAATCAGAGAACATGGTTTTTAATCCTGACCTTGCCACCTACCTGGTGTGTGACACTGGGCAAATTACTTAACTTTTCTTTGCCTCAGTTTTCTTACCTGTAAAATGGGGATTCAATACCTGTTATCCCCTCTACTTAGGCTGTGAGAGCCATGCGGGACAGGGATTCAGTCTCGGCAGAATTTTTCTTTTTATCTGATGCTTCGTTCACAATTCACTTCAGCCATTTCACAAAGGCAGAACAGATTCCCAGATTTCACAAGTAGGTTAACTTTAACTGGGTTAAAGTTAACCTCTTTAACTTGAATCTCCCCCAGTGTTGAATACTGTCCTCAGCACATAGTAAGCGCTTATCAAATACCACAATTATTAGCGTGTTAGAAATTCAAACTTGGAGTCCAAGAGGGCTTCTAAAGGGCAGGGGGAGCATGTCTTTCATCCCCGTCTTTCATCCCCATCTTTCAGATGAGGAAACTGAAGCAAGTACCAAGCACCGGGGTTGATACAAATTAATCAGGTCAGACAAAATCCCTGTCCCATATGGGGCTCACAGTCGAAGGAGGAAGAACAGGCATTAAATGCCCATTTTACACATGAGGAGACTGAGCTACAGAGAAGTGAAATGACTTGCCCAAGGTCACGGAGCTAACAAAGAGCTGGAATTCAAACAGAGGGCCTCTGAGTCCCAGACCCCGTCTCTTTCCACTAGACCAAACTGCTTCTCAGTGGTGGCAAATCTCCTATCATCATCATCATCAATCGTATTTACTGAGCGCTTACTGTGTGCAGAGCACTGTACTAAACGCTTGGGAAGTACAAGTAGGCAACATATAGAGACAGTCCCTACCCAACAGTGGGCTCACAGTCTAAAAGATTCATTAAGCACTTACTATGTGCAAAGCACTGTTCTAAGCGGTGGGGAGTTTACAAGGTGATCAGGTTGTCCCATGGGGGGCTCACAGTCTTAATCCCCATTTTACAGATGAGGGAACTGAGGCCCAGAGAAGTGAGGTGACTTGCCCAAAGTTACACAGCTGACAATTGGTGGAGCCAGGATTTGAACCCATGAACTCTGACTCCAAAGCCCGTGCTCTTTCCAGTGAGCCACGCTATGTGCAGAGCACATAGCTAGAAACAATGTCATCGTGGCAATTACAAAATGTTCGTGACAATCTGTGTGATCCCAGGCTGAAAACTGCTTCTCCAAAGCCACCACAGGATTGCGTGAAGTTTCGATTCAATGGGACATTTTCCAATTATCTTGATAACTGTTGGGCCAGGCCCCTCCTCCTCAGTGGCTGCCATCTTCCTCTCCTGAATGTGTTGAGTTGACACACATTCAGAACTTCATCTGCAAATTGATTTTCCATCTTTTGGGGAACGGCTATAACTAAGAGCCAGGAACAACTTAGCTAATTTAACACCCCGTTGTGAAATCCGAAGAGTAATCCAATCACCGAGAAACTGATGTGCAGAAGCTCTGATTTAGCAGTGGGGTTGGGGGAGAGGAGGCAGAGGGAGGGAAAATAAGGGAAAGGGAAGGGAGAAAGGCAAGAATAGCTATTCCTGCTATAGCTATAGAGAAGCAGCATGGCTCAGTGGAAAGAGCCCGGGCTTTGGAGTCAGAGGTCATGGGTTCAAATCCCTACTCTGCCAATTGTCAGCTGTGTGACTTTGGGCAAGACACTTAACTTCTCTGTGCCTCAGTTACCTCATCTATAAAATGGGGATTAAGACTGTGTGCCCCCCGTGGGACAATCTGATCACCATGTAACCTCCCCAGCGCTTAGAACAGTGCTTTGCACATAGTAAGTGCTTAATAAATATTATTATTATTATTATTATTATTATTATTATTATTATTATTATTATTATGCATACCTTTTTCTTCCCTGGCCTCTGTTTTAAAGGGACTGTGAGCCCCCCGTGGGACAACCTGATCACCTTGTAACCTCCCCAGCGCTTAGAACAGTGCTTTGCACATAGTAAGTGCTTAATAAATACTATTATTATTATTATTATGCATACCTTTTTCTTCTCTGGCCTCTGTTTTAAAGGGACTGTGAGCCCCCCGTGGGACAACCTGATCACCTTGTAACCTCCCCAGAGCTTAGAACAGTGCTTTGCACATAGTAAACGCTTAATAAATACCATTATTATTATTATTCTGCATACCTTCTTCTTCTCTGGCCTCTGTTTTAAAGGGATGTGACTTTGTTATCAATGTCTGAGGCTTGTCGTGCCAAAGAAAAGAAATCTGTGCCCAATCTGCTTAACACAGCAACACCCCTACTGCTCTTCTCTCCTTTGTGCCAGGAATCTGTTCTGCCTCTGTGAAATGGCTGAAGTGAATTGTGAATGAAGCATCATATGAAAAGAAAAATTCTTCCGAGAGCGAATGGCAGACTCCACCGCTCCATTTCTTATGCAGTAATATTTGCAGAAGGTTATGCAACCAGGCAAGCTTTTAATATTGTCTTTTGAAAGGGCTTCCCCTCCACACACACAACCCTCTTTTTTTCTGTTCGCGGCACCCCGCTTGACAGGCAAGTCTTACTGTGTAGGCAGCCGGATGGATTGAAGCCAGAGAGGAAAGAGCGGTCTCTCTGCTCAAACAAATTCCCACCAATGGCTCCAAAGTCATCTTTTCTGAAGATCTCCTGCACCAGGACATTAACCTCTCTTTTTCTCCAAAGTCAGGGTCTCCCCACGGCCAACAGTAGCCCCCAGCATACCCTCCGCCTTAGCACCAATGTTGTCTGATGAAAAGAGAGCAGAAGTCCAGCCTCTGAGTTCAACCGCAGGAAGCGTTTTTCTCCTGTCATCTCACATAAGGCCCTGCCAGGATTAAGGAAGCGGCTGGGACCTGGATAAGAGAGTCTGCCGTTAAAGAGTTTTCTTGCTATCTTTTTAATAAAGAGTTTTCTTGCTATCTTTTTAATGGTATTTGTTAAACGCTTACTATGTGCCGGACACTGTAGTAAGAGCTGGGATGGACACAGGCAAATCAGGTTGGACGCAGTCCCCGTCCCTCCGTTTGGAAACGGTTCCTGTCCCACGTGGGGCTCGCAGCCTTATCCCCATTTTACAGATGAGGAACTGAGGCCCAGAGAAGTGAACTGACTTGCCCAAGGTCACCCAGAAGAGAAGTAGGGGATTAGAACTCAAGGCCCGCATTCTATCCATTAGACTGCACTGCTTCTTGGGGGCTGCCATTCAGACCCCAGCGTGGGGACCTTCTATCCCTGGGCAGACATACACGCATAAAAAAATAATGACGCTTGTTCTGGAATCTGTTAAATGGTCACTCTGTTCGAAGCACTATGCTAAGCACTGGGGCAGCGACTGCATAATAATAATAATAATGATAATAATAATAATGATGATGGCATTTGTTAAGCGATTACTATGTGCAAAGCACTGTTCTAAGCGCTGGGGGGATACAAGGTGATCAGGTTGTCCCACATGGGGCTCACAGTCAATCCCCACTTTACAGATGAGGCAACTGAGGCTCAGAGAAGTTAAGGGACTTGCCCAAGGTCACACAGCAGACATGTGGTGGAGCCGGGATTCAAACCCATGACCTCTGACTCTGAAGCCCTTGCTCTTTCCACTGAGCCACTCTGCTTCTCTGCATAGCCACCTGTATGTACGTATATATGTTTGTACATATTTATTACTCTATTTATTTATTTTATTTGTACATGTTAATTCTATTTATTTTATTTGTACATGTTTATTCTATTTATTTTATTTTGTTAAAATGTTTTGTTTTGTTGTCTGTCTCCCCCTTCAAGACCGTGAGCCCACTGTTGGGTAGGGACTGTCTCTATATGTAGCCAACTTGTACTTCCCAAACGCTTAGTACTGTGCTCTGCACACAGTAAGCACTCCATAAATACGATTGAATGAATAAATTACCAAGTTGGACACAGTCCTTGCCCAATACAGGATTCACGGTCTAAGTACAAGGGAGAACTGGTGGTGAATCTCCTTTTTACAAATGAGGAAAGAGGCCCAGAGAAGTGAAGTGACTTGCCCAAGGTCACACCACAGACAAGTAGCAGAACCCGGGATTAGAACCCAGGTCCTCTAACTCTAGGCCCAGGTTCTTTGGCTAGGCCATGTTCCCCCAGAAGGTCTGTTCTGGGCTTTCATTCATTCATTCATTCAATCATATTTCTTGAGCGCTTACTGTGTGCAGAGCACTGTACTAAGCACTTGGAAAATACAATTCAGCAACAAATAGAGACAATCCCTGCCCACAACGGGCTCACAGTCTAAAGACCTGTCAGTCTACTCTGTGTAGAGGGCAATGCTTAGCACTTGGGACAATAATAATCATGCTGTTCATTAAGCGCTTACTATGTGCCAAGAACTGTGTAAGCACTGGGATAGAAACGAGGTTATCAGGCTGTCCCACATGAGGTTCACACTCTTAATCTGCATTTTCAGATGTGGTAACTGAGGCCCAGAGAAGTTAAATGACTTGTCCAAAGTCACACAGCTGACAAGTGGCGGGGCGGGATTAGAACCCATGACCTTTGACTCTCGAGCCCGGGCTCTTTCCACTAAGCCACGCTGCTTCTCAATAAAATAGAATTAGTGGACATGTCTTAAAGGAGCTTTCAGTCTACTGTGTACAGAGCACCGTGTTAAGCGCTGGGGATAATTAATGGACATGATCTCTGCCTTCAAGGAGCTTATAGTCTAGTATGGGAGATTGACATTAAAATTACCGACAGAAGTAGCTTAGTGAAAACTCCATCCCATTCTGATTGGAAATTCATTCATTCAATCATACTAATTGCGTGCTTATGTCTGCAAAGCACTATTCTATTTATTTTATTTTGTTAATATGTGTTGTTTTGTTGTCCGACTCCCCCTTCTAGACTGTGAGCCCGCTATTGGGTAGGGACCGTCTCTCTATGTCACCAACTTGTACTTCCCAAGCGCTTAGTACAGTGCTCTGCACACAGTAAGCACTCAATAAATACGATTGAATGAAGAATTGGGAGAGTCCACTAGAAGTATAAACAGACACATTCCCGTCCCAAAGTGAGTTGATGTTCTAGAGACAAGTTTACAGTCTAGAAATCATCTAATATGCCTTTACGTTTGTCTCCTCCATTAGATTATGGGCAACTAATGGGCAGGAAATCTATAATAATAATAATACTAATAATAATAACAACAATACTACTACTAATAATAATAACGATAAATAATTATTAGTAATAATAGCATTTATTAAGCACTTACTATGTGCAAAGCACTGTTCTAAGCACTGGGGAGGTTACAACATGATCAGGTTGTCCCACGGGAGGCTCACAGTCTTGATCCCCATTTTACAAATGAGGTACCTGAGGCTCAGAGAAGTTAAGTGACTTGCCCAAAGTGCTTGTTAAGCGCTTACTATGTGCCAAGCACTATTCTAAGAGCTGGGGGTAGATTTTACTCTGTACTTTCCAGGTGTCTATTACAGTGCACTGCACCCATTGACAGCCTAATATACGCTACCGCTGCCACTCCGACGTCAGGATAGATTTGAGGGGGAGGGAATTTCTTCTGGTGGAAGAGCACGAGCAGTGAATCAGAGATAGGTGATGCAAAATGCACCAGGCTAAACCCAAATTTATAGCAGCTGTTAGTGCATAATATTATGTTCCCAGTCCAGTGGTTAGGCATCTATCAGCATTCCCATTAGAAACATTCATATTCAAGAGGACATAAATAAGCTGTAAAATTTCACTTGAGACAGAACTGGCTAACAAAGATTGAGTCCCAGAATGATATAGGTTTCTTCTAGTTTCCCTTGCATCCAAACAAACTTTTATTTGAACTCAAAACAATATAAATTCCCAGGACATAGTGCTTACTATGTGCCAGGCATTGTTCTAAGCACTGAGGTGGTTATAAGAAAATTGAATTGGATGCAGTCCCTGTCCCGTGTGGGGCTCTCAGTCTCAATCTCCATTTTACAGATGAGGGAACTGAGGCCCAGATAAGTGAAGTGAGTAGTAGCTTGGCTTAGTGGAAAGAGCACAAGTTTAGGAGTAAGAGGAGGTGTCAACATGTCAACATGTCAACATGTCCAAGACGGAACTCCTTGTCTTCCCTCCCAAACCTTGTCCTCTCTCTGACTTTCCCATCTCTGTTGACGGCACTACCATCCTTCCCATCTCACAAGCCTGCAGCCTTGGTGTCATCCTCGACTCCGCTCTCTCATTCACCCTCATATCCAAGCCGTCACCAAAACCTGCCAGTTTCAGCTCCGCAACATCGCCAAGCTCCGCCCTTTCCTCTCCATCCAAACCGCTACCCTGCTCGTTCAAGCTCTGATCCTATCCCATCTGGACTACTGCATCAGCCTTCTCTCTGATCTCCTATCCTCGTGTCTCTCCCCACTTCAATCCATACTTCATGCTGCTGCCTGGATTGTCTTTGTCCAGAAACGCTCTGGGCTTGTTACTCCCCTCCTCAAAACTCTCCAGTGGCTACCAATCAATCTGCGCATCAGGCAGAAACTCCTCACCCTGGGCTTCAAGGCTGTCCATCCATCCCCTGGCCCCCTCCTACCTCACCTCCCTTCTCTCCTTCTCGGGCCCAGCCCGCACCCTCCGCTCCTCCGCTGCTAATCTCCTCACCGTTAGGCCTCGTTCTCGCCTGTCCCGCCATCGACCCCCGGCCCACGTCTTCCCCCGGGCCTGGAATGCCCTCCCTCTACCCATCCGCCAAGCTAGCTCTCTTCCTCCCTTCAAGGCCCTACTGAGAGCTCACCTCCTCCAGGAGGCCTTCCCAGACTGAGCCCCTTCCTTCCTCTCCCCCTCATCCCCCTCTCCATCCCCCCATCTTACCTCCTTCCCTTCCCCACAGCACCTGTATATATGTATATATGTTTGTACATATTTATTATTCTATTGATTTATTTTACTTGTACATATCTATTCTATTTATTTTATTTTGTTAGTATGTTTGGTTTTGTTCTCTGTCTCCCCCTTCTAGACTGTAAGCCCACTGTTGGGTAGGGACTGTCTCTATATGTTGCCAACTTGTACTTCCCAAGCACTTACTACAGTGCTCTGCACACAGTAAGTGCTCAATAAATACGATTGATTGATTGACTGATTGATTGATTATCATTTTATTTATTGACACATAGCAATCACTTAACGGAGACGCAGCATGGCCCAGTGAATAGAGCAGTAAGTACTCAATAAATGGTTATAAGTCACCTCAACTTTCCATTTAAGATGTAAAGTGCTAGTAGTCTTTGGTGCAGTCAAATGCAATAATTAATAATAATAATAATAGCATTTATTAAGTGCTTACTATGTGTAAAGCACTGTTCTAAGCACTGGGGAGGCTACAAGGTGATCGGGTTGTCCCACGGGGGGGCTCACAGTCTTAATCCCCATTTTACAGATGAGGTAACTGAGGTACAGAGAAGTGAAGTAACTTGTCCAAAGTCACACAGCTGACCATCGTCGGAGCTGGGATTTGAACCCATGACCTCTGACTCCAAAGCCCGGGCTCCTTCCATTAAGCCACGCTGCTTACTATGTGCCAAACAACATACTAAACGCTGGGGTAGATAGACTATTTGCAGATATAGTTCCTCTCCCAAATGGAGTGCCCAGTCTAACTAGGAGGGAGAACATAGGAACTGAATTCCCATTTCAAAGATGGGGAATCTGAGGAACAGTAAAGGAAAGTTACTTGCCCAAGGTCACACAGCAAACATGCGGCGGAGCCGGGATTAGAACCCAGGTCCTCTGATTCCCAGTCTTATGCTCTACCCAATGGGCCACACTGCTTCACGGGACTGATGAAGCCTGGTGGTAAAAGCTTCAGAATTAGTTTTCATGGTACAAGCTCTTGAGGAGTTGACATTTCAGCAGGGGAGAGTATTTTACTCAGAGCATGGGAGAGTAGAATATACTAGTTGATAGACATGATAACTACCCACGAGATGATAATAATAATAATAATAATAATAATAATAATAATAATAATAATAATAATAATAATAATGTTGGTATTTGTTAAGCACTTACTATGTGCCAAGCACTGTTCTAAGCGCTGAGGGAAATACAAGGTAATCAGGTTGTCCCATGTGGGGCTCACAGTTTCATCCCCATTTTACAGATGAGGGAGCTGAGGCCCAGCGAAGTGAAGTGACTTGCCCAAGGTCACACAGCTGACAAGCGGCGGAGCCGGGATTAGAACCCACGACCTCTGGATCCACAGCCCGTGCTCTTTCCGCTGCTTCTCTAATTTACGGGGAGAGTTGGACTTTAAAAGAGATTATGGAAATTAGTGGGTTACAGGAGGATATTCATTTCATTCATTCATTCAATCATATTTATTGAGTGCTTACTGTGTGCAGAGCACTGTACTAAGTGCTTGGGAAGTAGAAGTTGGCAACATCTAGAGACGGTCCCTACCCAACAGCGGGCTTACAGTCTAGAAGGGGGAGACAGACAACAAAAAAAACCATATTAACAAAATAAAATAAATAGAATGAATATGTACAAATAAAATAGAGTATACAAACATATATACATATATACAGGTGCTGTGGGGAGGGGAAGGAGGTAACGCCGGGGGGATGGGGAGGGGGACGAGGGGGAGAGGAAGGAGGGGCTCAGTTTGGGAAGGCCTGGGAAGTCTTCATCCCCATTTTACAGATGAGGGAACTGAGGCCCAGAGAAGTCAAGTGACTTGCCCAAAGTCATACAGCTGGCAATTGGCAGAGTCAGGATTTGAACCCCTCACCTCGGACTCCAAAGCCCATGCTCTTTCCACCGGGCCAAGCTGCTTCTCTAGTTTTGGGAGCGTGGATTTGAAAGTTTCCCCAAGAAATCTCTGACTAAATTTGCCAAACTCAGAACCGGTCTGGCAAATCAAAAGTGTCCATCTCGGAACATTCAATCTACTAACAGGAAGGAATTTATCGAGTGACAGCCACAACCGGGGAAAACTGTTTCCTTTTCTCTCTTTTAAAGAGGGAGAAAAGCTTTCTTTTTTCCTTCTCTTGCTCCAAGGAACAGTCGAGCATTTGAGCATCAGCTACTCCTAGAAGAAGTAATGACATCTCTCACGTCGAGAGGCAGAAGTGAACATCCACCCTGCCAAAGACAATCAAACCAGGCATGGCTTTATAATCCATTCCTCAGCACTGATCAATCAATCAATCAATCAATCAATTGTATTTATTGAGCACTTACTGTGTGCAGAACACTGTACTAAGCGCTTGGGAAGTACAAGTTGGCAACACAGAGACAGTACCTACCCAACAGTGGGCTCACGGTCTTGATTTTAATAAGGTGCTGTTCCTAATAAATACATTCTAAACAATCAAAACGTCATAACAATAAAATTCTCCCCTACATGCTCAGGTGAAGAATTCCTCAGACATGGATGACATAATCCTCAGGAAAATCAGAGTCCTGAATGTTTGCCCTTCGCACCTGATGCTGTTTTTTCATTCTGTAAGGGGAGACAAAATGACACACGGAGAGCGATAAACCAGAAGAAACTGTTTTTGTGATTTGGTTTGGTTTTTAATCGAGGACGATCAAAATTCGTTGGAGCCCGGTGTCAACTTGTACTTCCCAAGCGCTTAGTACAGTGCTCAGCACACGGTAAGCACTCAATAAATACAACTGAATGAACTTGAGAGAAAGGCAACTCCGCTCTGTTGAAATAACTATCTTTAGGAGGAGGAAGAAGAGTAATAGTGATGGGTGGTGGTGAGGATGGGGGAGTGGTGGTAGTAATAATAATAATAATGATGGTATTTGTTAAGCGCTTACTATGTGCCGAGCACTGTTCTAAGCGCTGGGGGAGATACAGGGTAATCAGGCTGTCCCACGTGGGGCTCACAGTCCTCACCCCCATTTTACAGATGAGGTAACTGAGTAGTAGTAGTCATGACATTTATTGAACGTCCCCTGGTTGGTAAGATGGCAGTGGCATCTCCCCCTCTAGACTTTGAGCTTGTTGTGGGCACGAATGTGTCTGTTGTTATAATGTACCAAGCGCTTAGTACAGTGCTTTGTATGCATTAAGCGCTCAATAAATATGATTGAATACGGTGGCAATGGCATTTATCGAATGTCCACTGGATGAAAAGCTGGTGGTGGTAATAATGGTATTTATTGAGCTCCTACAGTGCACAATGCCTTGGACTGAGCACTGAATTTGGGCTTAGAGCAGTGCTTGGCACATAGTAAGCACTTCACAAATTATATCGAGCCCATTGTTGGGTAGGGACCATCTCTATATGTTGCCAATTTGTACTTTGCAAGTGCTTAGTACAGTGTTCTGCACACAGTAAGTGCTCAATAAATACAATTGAATTGCATTGAATATAATAATTATGTTATTTGTTAAATGCTTACTATGTGCCAGGCACTGTATCTCTTTATACTTTTTTGCTTTCTTCACCCGTGATTTATTTTAATGTCTGCCTCCCCCACTAAAATTTAAGCTTCTTGAGGGTGGGGATCATATCAACCAATTCTACTGTACTCTCTCAAGTGTTTAGCACAATGTTCTGCACACAGTAAAAGCTCAACCAATACCACTGACTGATTAATTGATTGGAAAGTACAAAACTAGAAAGAGCCGTGCTCCCTGCCCACAGGGAGTTCACCCTCTAATGTAGGAGATAGAAACGCTGGCACAAGGTAGAGTCAAAATGAATATGTGGATTGGCAACTAAATAAATGCATAAGGAAGTAATAACAACAACAACAACAACAACAACAACAATAATAATAATAACAATAATAATTCTGATATTTACTAAGCACTATTCATTCATTCATTCATTCAATCATATTGATTGAGAGCTTACTGTGTGCAGAGCAATGTACTAAGTGCTTGGGAAGTACAAGTTGGCAGGCACTGTACTAAACGCTGTGGTGGATACAAGCCAATGGCTTCGGACACGGTTCCTGTCCCACGTGGGACTCACAGTCTCCATCCCCATTTTACAAATTCATTCATTCATTCATTCAATCGTATTTAATGAGCGCTTACTGTGTGCGGAGCACTGTACTAAGCGCTTGGGAAGTACAAGTTGGCAACATCTAGAGACGGTCCCTACCCAACAGCGGGCTCACAGTCTAGAAGATGAGGCTACAGATGAGGTAACTGAGGCACAAAGAAGTTAGGTCACACAGCAGACACGTAGCCGAGGCAGGATTAGAACCCATGACCTTCTGACACTCAGGCCTATGCTCTATCCAGATGCTGAGGAAAGCTTATACATGTGCTAATAAGTGCTAGAATTTGCATACCATACAATTAGCTCTTAAAAAGGCTTAGAGTTAATCAGTGTAAAGATATTAGACTGTGATCTTCTAGACTCTGAGCCCGCTGTTGGGTAGGGACCATCCCTATATGTTGCCAACTTGTACTTCCCAAGCGCTTAGTACAGTGCTCTGCACACAGTAAGCGCTCAATAAATACAATTGATTGATAATTTTTTGGTATTGACTGGTTTAAGAATGTTACACAAGCTTGGCTTTGTGATTTTTGTCCTTTTTATGGTGTTAAGTGCTTTCTATGTGCCGCATACTGTTCTAAGAAGAGCTGGGGAAGATACAAATTAATCAGGTTGAACACAGTCCATGTCCCACATGGGGCTCACAGTCTTAATCCTGATTTAACAGATGAGGGAACTGAGGCACAGAGACGTTAAGTGACTTGGCCAAGGTCACACAGCAGACGTGGCAGAGCTGGGATTAGAACCCACATCCTTCTGAGTCCCAGGCCCATGCTGAAGGAGTGTGGCTCAGTGGAAAGAGCCCGTGCTTTGGAGTCAGAGGTCATGGGTTCAAATCCCAGCTCTGCATACTGTCAGCTCTGTGACTTTGGGCAAGTCACTTAACTTCTCTGGGCCTCAGTTACCTCATCTGTAAAATGGGGATTAAAACTGTGAGCCCCCCGTGGGACAACCTGATCACCTTGTAACCTCCCCAGAACTTAGAACAGTGCTTTGCACATAATCAATCAATCAATCAATCAATCAATCATATTTATTGAGCGCATACTATGTGCAGAGCACTGTACTAAGCGCTTGGGAAGTACAAATTGGCAACACATAGAGACAGTCCCTACCCAAAAGTGGGCTCACAGTCTAAAAGGGGGAGACAGAGAACAGAACCAAACATACCAACAAAATAAAATAAATAGGATAGAAATGTACAAGTAAAATAAATAAATAAATAAATAAATAAATAGAGTAATAAATATGTACAACCATATACACATATATACAGGTGCTGTGGGGAAGGGAAGGAGGTAAGATGGGGGGATGGAGAGGGCACATAGTAAGCGCTTTATAAATGCCATTATTATTATTCATTCATTCATTCATTCAATCGTATTTATTGAGCGATTACTGTGTGCAGAGCACTGTACTAAGCGCTTGGGAAGTACAAGTTGGCAACATATAGAGACGGCCCCTACCCAACAGTGGGCTCACAGTATTATTATTATTTAACAGATGAGGGAACTGAGGCATAGAGACGTTAAGTGACTTGTCCAAGGTCACACAGCAGACAAGTGGCAGAGTTGGGATTAGAACCCACGTCCTTCTGACTCCCAGGCATGTGCTGAAGGAGCGTTGCCTAGTGGAAAGTGCCTGGGCCTGGAAGACAGAGGTCATGAGTTCTAATCCCACTCCACCATGTATCTGCTATGTGACATTGAACAAGTGACTTCACTTCTCTGGGCCTCAGTTCCCTCATCTGTAAAATGGGGACTAAGACGGTAAGCCCCACGTAGGACAGGGACTGTGTCTGACCTGATTTCCTTATATCTACCCCAGCGCTTAGAATAGTGCTTGGCACATAGTAAGCGCTTAACAATTAACACAATCATCATCAATCAATCAATCAATCAATCAATCAATCAATCTTATTTATTGAGCGCTTACTGTGTGCAGAGCACTGTACCAAGTGCTTGGGAAGTACAAGTTGGCAACATATAGAGATGGTCCCTACCCAACAGTGGGCTCATCATCATCACTAAGCTAAGCTGCTTCCCTTGTAGTGTCGGGGAACATTTTCTAGTCATAGAATCATAAAGGTGGAAAACACCGCGAGAAATCAACAGGTCTGTTCCATCAAGTAGTCTCATGTACTCGGAAGGCAAATTCCACCATCAGTGGAGTCTTCTTCAGAGTCGTAGGAGGGGGGATGAATAAAGGGAGCAGGTCAGGATGACGCAGAATAGAGTAGGAGAAGAGGAATGGAGGTTAATGAATAGGATAAATTTGTCTACATTTTTACGCAACCAAACCAACTGCTCCCTCAATAAATGCTGCTATTACTATGACTGCTACTATCACGACTACAGAGAAGCAGCCGTGGCTCAGTGGAAAGAGCCCGGGCTTTGGAGTCAGAGGTCATGGGTTCAAATCCTGGCTCCACAATTGTCAGCTGGGTGACTTTGGGCAAGTCACTTCACTTGTCTGAGCCTCAGTTAACTTCATTCATTCATTCATTCATTCAATCGTATTCATTGAGTGCTTACTGTGTGCAGAGCACTGTACTAAGTGCTTGGGAAGTACGGGTTACCTCAACTGGAAAATGGGGATTAAGACTGTGAGCCCCCCATGGGACAACCTAATTCATTCATTCATTCAATCGTATTTATTGAGCGCTTACTGTGTGCAGAGCACTGTACTAAGCGCTTGGGAAGTACAAGTTGGCAACCTAATCACCTTGTAACCTCCCCACCACTTAGACCAGGGCTTTGTGCATAGTAAACGGTAAGCAAATACCATCATTATTATTATTAGGACATTATCCAAATTCTACCATGTGGCAGTTTAACATATATTCCAGAAAAAAAAAGAATGGTAAAATTATATTTCTTTTTGCCTCTTCCTTTAAGGTCCATAACTCTATTTGAAGGTAGGCATGTGTCTAGGTAAATCTGCTATTTTTGTTATTATATCAGTTACACCATCCTACCCAGGCTGTGGAAAAATATTTCATTTCAGAAAAGACATCACTGGGTTTCTTTTGGACACAACACCTCTTGAGTTAGGGAAACTTTTGGTTATTAAACTTTTCCCCACTCTCACACCGAAAAGCCCAGAGCATTTGACAAGCTTTTCTGTACTTATCTGAAAAATGCAGCAGTAATATTGGGTCTTTATACTATATACATTAGGAAGGCTTGGAAGATTTGTGCTCCTTAGATAAGAGTATTGCTAGCATAGTTATCACTTACGTGACTAGCATAGGTAAACCGTTCCACTGAGGGGGGAAGGAGGTGGCCTTCGCATTCATGTGATCTGGATTCGCAAATTCAAGCAAGACTGGAGAATTTCCCATTGTGCCTGAAAAGAGGCAAAATGGCATCTTTCCAGCCTATTCGTCCTGGAACATTTTCTATTTCTTCCATTCTTCATCCCTCCCCTGTCCTAAGAACACCTTCCCAGATTAATCCCCCCTTTTCCTCTGCTCCCTCTCCCCTCCCCATCACCCTGACTTGCTCTACCCCCCTCCCCATCCCACAGCACTTGTGTATAAATGTACATATTTACAATTATAATTATATTTATTTACATTAATGGTGTGTGTATATATATATATATATATATATATATATATAATTCTTTTTATTCATAATGATGTTACTGATACCTGTTTACGTGTTTTGATGTCTGTCTCCCCTCTTCTAGACTGTGAGCCTGTTGTGGGCAGGGATTATGGCTGAATTGTACATCCCAAGCGCTTAGTACAGTGCTCTGCACACAATAAGCACCCAATAAATATTATTGAATGAATCATCATCATCATCAATCGTGTTTATTGAGCGCTTACTGTGTGCAGAGCACTGTACTAAGCACTTGGGAAGTACAAGTTGGCAACATATAGAGACAGTCCCTACCTAACAGTGGGCTCACAGTCTAAAAGAGATGGGAAAGGAGGAGGAAAGGAGATGGGAAAGGAGGAGGAAAGGAGATGGGAAAGGAGATGGGAAAGGAGGAGGAAAGGAGATGGGAAAGGAGGAGGGAAGGAGATGGGGAAGGAGGGAAGGAGATGGGGAAGGAGGAGGGAAGGAGATGGGAAAGGAGGGAGGAAGGAAGGATAAAGTAAAGCGAGCAGGAGTCCGGAGTGGCCCGTCCCCTCACGCACCCACTGATGGCAGATCCTGAAAAAAAGGATGAATGAATGAACACAGTGAGCACTCACAATCCAAATGGGAAGTTGGCATCTAAGCAACTATTTTGAAATAATCGATTTTAATAGGGGAACAAGAAATAAAAATGCCATTCTGAAGCCTCACCATAAATAATCAAAAGACATGGCTTTCTACCTGTTGCATGACGAAAAGCTAAATTAAAATTCAAACGACCACACCCCCATTGATGGAGGGACACTCTGCTTTTAGAAAAACGAAGCCCAAATACAGGAAAAGAAGATGGGAGATCTATTACTACCAGATTCCTGAGCCTTCAGCCTACAGGAAATTCTAGCTGCTATGAATAAAGCAAGTGCCAAGGTCTAAGAGAAGGTTTTAGTGGGTAGGATAAAGGAAAAAAAAAAAAGATTTACAATAGCAAGAAGGGTTCTTACTGCCAAGGTTAGCTGACACAAGCACAAAATGTAATAGTCATAAATTTGTCCGGAGCGAGATTTATCGTCTCCTTTAGATGATGGAACCTATTTTCTCATCCGATTTCTAAAACATATACACAAAAAGAAGCTCTCTCGATTACCCTATAAAGTAAAACAAGTTGGAGATTACATAGGGACATTTTAGAGAGACTCCACAGGTGTATATGCAACATGGATGCATAAAAAAATTCCAAAGAAAGAAACCTACAGTACTAGCTAACCAAAACTCCGCCTAACACTCAATTGTTTTTGTTCAGTTAATCTCCCTGTTTCATCCTTAACTCACTTTTCTTGTAAAATTTAATGGCAAACGTAAGGTAAGATTGCAATCAAGGTGACTAAATTAACTACTAAGTCCTTTTCTGCAAGCTAGTGTTCCTGAATGTTAGCATGCAATAGGTTTACCAAGAAATGTTATCATAAATTCACTTTTAAAATATATCCTTCATCATCTTTTGAGAACTAATGGATCTCTGCGGCCCAAAAGGATCCAATGGGCAGCTCACATCATTCCGTTTATCCTCACAGCACCCTTGCAAAGACTACTGAGCACAGAGTATATTTTAATAATAATAGTAATAATAGTAACAATAGTAACAATAGTAATAGTAATAATAACAATAATAATAATAATAATAATAATAATAATAATAATAATAATAATAATTTTGGCATTTGTTAAGCACTTACTATGTGCCAGGCATGGTTCTACGTGCTGGGGTGGATACAAGCAAATACAATTGGACTAAGTTCCTGTTTCCCCGTGGGGCTCACAGTCTCATTCCCCATTTTACAGATGAGGAAACTGAGGCCCAGAGAGGTGAAGTGATTTTTTTATGGCATTTATTAAGCACTTACTATGAGCAAAGCAACTTCTGCTTCCCAGAAGTTGGATAATAAAGATAAATATAATAGTGCGGGCAATGATAGCAATAGTTTTATAGGAATAACAATGCTGACATTTATTAAGTGCTTACTATGTGCAAAGCATTGTTTTAAGTGCTGGGGAGGTTACAAGGTGATCAGGTTGTCCCACGGGGGTCTGACAGTCTTAATCCCCATTTTACAGATGAGGGAACTGAGGTACAGAGAAGTTAAGTGACTTGCCCAAAGTCACACAGCTGACAATTGGTGGAGCCAGGATTTGAACCCTTGACCTCTGACTACAAAGCCCGTGCTCTCTCCACTGAGCCATGCTGCTTCTCTAATAAGGAAGGAATATTCATTATTCCTTTTCTCTTCTATCTGTAAATTATATTTTCTCTGTCATCCCTCCTAGATTATACACTCCTTGAAGGTAGGGATTATGTCTACTAATTCTTCTGTACTTTTCCAAGCGCTTAGTATAGTGCCCTGCACGGAGTAGACCATAATCTCTTTGAGGGCAGAGATTGTGCCTATCCAATCTGCTGTATTTTCAAACAGTTGATCAATCAATCAAACAATCATATTTATTGAGTGCTTACTATGTGCAGGGCACTGTACTAAGCACTTGAGAGAGTACAATGCAGCGATATAACAGACACATTCCCTGCCCACAACGAGCATACAGCTTAGCGTCAATCACTACCCACAAGTAGTTTATGTCTATTTTCCCTTGTATTTAGTATACTGCTCTGTTTTAATAATAAAAATAATAATAACAATAATAATTGTGGTATTTATTAAGCACTTATTATGTACTGTACTAAGCACTGGGGTGGATACAATCAAATTGGGTGGGACTGTCACGAGGGGCTCACGGTCTTAATTCCCATTTTATAGATGAGGTACCTAAGGTCCAGAGAAGTGAAGTGATTTGCCCCTTTTAGGCTGTGAGCCCGTTGTTGGGTACGGACCGTCTCTATATGTTGCCGATTTGTACTTCCCAAGCGCTCAGTACAGTCCCCTGCACACAGTAAGTGCTCAATAAATATGATTGAATGAATGGATTCGCCCAAGGTCACGCAGCAGAAAAGTGGCAGAGGTAGGATTAGAATCCAGGTCCTCAGATTCCCAGACTCACGATCTATCCACTAGGCCAGGGTGTTTCTCTGTAATAATAATAATAATAATAGCATTTGTTAAGCACTTACTATGTGCAAAGCACTGTTCTAAGTGCTGAGTGGGATACAATGTGATCAAGTTGTCCCACGTGGGGCTCACAGTCTCAATCCCCATTTTTACAGATGAGGTAACTGAGGCTCAGAGAAGTTAAGTGACTTGCCCATGGTCACACAGCAGACTTGTGGTGGTCAGGATTCGAACCCATGACCTCTGACTCCAAAGCCCAGGCTCTTTCCACTGAACCACGCTGCTTCTCTGTGATTAGAGTGCCATGAAGGGAGGGGGCCAGATCTTTGATAAGGTGCAAAAAAATGGGGTCAGATGTGCAGGAGGAGGAAGTGAATTTGCAGAGAGGGCAGGAGATCTTCTCTTGAGAAACTGCTGGAAAAAAGGGAGTGTGAAGAAGGAGGAGGGAGGGACTGGAGAGGAACAGGGGAGATTTGAGGGAGATCATTCCCGTTTCAATTTTTTCAATCGAAGAAGTGGCTGGGTCACTTTGGGCAAGAAATCGGGGATTCTGGTGGAACAGGGGGTTTGAAGGGGGAGTTTAACATTTGGAGCAAATGACGAGGGTAGGGGGCATGGGTGTCAATAAGGATGGAGAAATAATTTTGCCGGGCAAAGGAGAGGGCAGAGTTAAAGCACGCCAGGAGAAACTTGAATGGAGGAAATCAGCCTGATATCTAGATTTCCTCCAGCAGCAGTCAGCGGCTTGTGGACAAGAGCGAAGGAGGTAGACAGTGGAGGTGATCCAGGGCTGTGGGTTAGTGATAATAATAAATAATAAATATTGATGGCATTTGTTAAGTGCTTACTATATGCAAAGCCCTGTTCTAAACGCTGGGAGGGATACAAAGTGGTCAGGTTGTCCCACGTGGGGCTCACAGTCTTAATCCCCATTTTTCAGATGAGGGAACTGAGGCTCAGAGAAGTGAAGTGACTTGCCCAAGGTCACACAGCAGACATGTGGCGTGGCTGGGATTAGAACCCATGACCTCTGACTCCCAAGCCCAGGCTCTTTCTATTGAGCTTCGATATGAGACCGACCAAGGGATAGGGCTTGGGAGTCTGAGAATGTGGGTTCTAATCCTGGCTCTACCTCTCGTCAGCTGTGTGACTTTGGGCAAGCCACTTCACTTCTTTGTGCCTCAGTTGCCTCATCTGTAAAATGGGGTTGAAGACTGTGAGCCCCCGTGGGACAACCTGATTACCTCGTATCTACCCCAGCTCTTAGACCAGTGCTTGGCACATAATAAGTGCCTAACAAAGGCCATCATCATTGTTATTATTATAGGGGAGAGAGTGAGGTAAATTCAGTAGAGAGGAGGGTTATAAGGGCATCAGTTTGATTATCAAGGGAAGCTAATTTGGGGATGGAGCATGATGGCTTGAGAAAATTGGATGGGGTTAAAAGATCAGAGGTCTCTGTTGGGGAACATCGCAGATATGCCCACTGTTGGGTAGGGACTGTCTCTATATGTTGCCAACTTGTACTTCCCAAGCGCTTAGTACAGTGCTCTGCACACAGTAAGCGCTCAATAAATACGATTGATTGATTGATTGATATGCCGGGAGAGAATTTGTAGGAGAGAAGGCAGGTAGGGAGGTTGTGGTTGGAGAGAGGAATTTTCAAGTTGGTGAGGGGAGAGATGGTACAGTGAATAGAGATGATGGGATGGAGATGGTATCCAAGTTGGTGACTGGGTGGGAGGGGACCCCCATGTGGGACAAGGACTGTTTCTGATCTGATTGTGTTGCATCTTCCCCAGTACAGTACTTGGCCTATACTAAGCGCTTAACAAATACCGCAAGTATTATTATTGGAGGCCTTCCCAGACTGAGCCCCCTCCTCCCCCTTCCCATCCCCCCTGCCTTACCTCCTTCCCCTCTCCACTGCACCTGTATATATGTATATATGTTTGTACGTATTTCTTACTCCATTCATTCATTTATTTTATTTGTACATATTTATTCTATTCATTTTGTTCTGTTAATATGTTTTGTTTTGTACTCTGTCTCCCCCTTCTAGACTGTGAGCCCGCTGTTGGATAGGGACCGTCTCTATATGTTGCCAACTCGTACTTCCCAAGCACTTAGTACAGTGCTCTGCTCACAGTAAGTGTTCAATAAATACGATTGAATGAATGAATGAATGAATCATCATTATTATGAGAAGCAACACGGCTTAGTGGAAAGAGTCAGAGGAAGTAAGTTCCAACCTCGGCTCTGCCACTTGTCTGCTGTGTGACCTTGGGCCAATCACTCAACTTCTCTGTGCCTCAGTTCCCTCATTTGGAAAATGGGGGTTAAGACTGTGAGCCCCACGTGAGACAACCTCATTACCCTTATATCTACCCCAGAATTTAGAATATTGCTTGGCACATAGTAAGCACTTAACAAATACCATACTTGTATTATTATCATTATTCATATGTTATTCTTCAGAGAAGCAGTGTTGCCTAATGGAATCGGCATGGGCCTGGGAGACAAAAGGACTTGGGTTCTAATCCCAGCTCTGCCACTTGTCTGCTGTGTGACCTTGGACAAGTCACTTCACTTCTCTTTGCCTCAGTTGCCTCATCTATAAAATGGGAATTAAGACCGTGAGCACCATGTGGGACATGGACTGTGTCCAACCTAATTAGCTTGCATCGACCTCAGAGCTTAGTACAATGCCTGGCACATATTAAGCACTTAACAAATACTATAAAAAATATTATTAGTTAACCAGTGAGTCAATAGCTTGTGCGTAATGTTTCAGAGTGTCCTCTGCCTTCTTCCTTCCTCTTTGCTGGATGTAGATGAACATTTTACATCACAAGCAGCAATAACTCAGATTGTTACACGATCGTAGGCAAGCCAGGTTAAGTCCTTAACTAGTTGTCAACTTAATTTAGAACTTACCAACATACTTGAGATAGTTGTCTGAAACCAATCTTCCTCCTGCCCCGATTTCTCTCTGCGCCTGTGCCTGCTTGAAAAACAGGTGGCATTTAATTACCAGCCAATCCACAACCCTGCCTGCAGCGAGACGACACTCCGACTGTCTTGCCTCTTTTTAAAGCTCTCCAGAGACCTGAATTCGGCTCTTCTCATTGTGGGAAACCTCTCTGGCATGCATCCCTTCGGTATAATACAATCACTTATTATTTGTCTTACTGAGCTTGCCCGGATTTCACAGGCTCCTGCTAAATCTTTGCTTTTTGGCAGGTATTTCATCGCTCGACGCGATTTCCAGATGTCAACTTGGAGGAGGGGAGAAGAAGCCGCAGGAAGCAGATTCGGAGAAATGCTCTATTTGCCCGATGTCACGGCGGGAGATTGAATGGCCGGTTCTGAACGTGTGAGCAACTGGATGGAGGGTTTGAAGCGGGGTCCTCTCCGTAATCAGCTAATGAGCACTTGGGAATCATCGTAGCCGCCAGATCCATAGAATGAATGAGCTACACTTTGAAGGGAATTGTAAACATTATTCTTGTAATCTCAGCTCTGTACCCTTTGAGTCCTTGGTATTATCCCCTCCCTCAACCCGACAGCACTTAGGTACATTTCCATAATTTATTCATTTATATTAATGTCAGTCGGTCAGTCACATTTATTGAACACTTAAGGGAGTGCAAAGTACTGAACTAAGTGCTTACTGTACTAAACTCTTGAATGTCTGTCTTCCCCTCTAGACTGCAAGCTCGTTGTGCGCAGGAAACATGTCTAACAACTCTGTCATACTGTACTCTCCCCAATGCTTAGTACAGTGCTCTGCACCTACTAAAGTGCTTTATAAATACCATTGGTTGATTATGTCTATTCTATTGTTTTCTCTCAAGTAGTGAGTACGAGTTCTAGACTGTGAGCCTGTTGTTGCTGTTGCCGAATTGTATTTTCCAAGCGCTTAGTACAGTGCTCTGCACACAGTAAGTGCTCAATAAATATGATTGAATGAATGAATGAATGAATACAAGACACTGCACACAATACACTGTAAACTCCTTATGGACACCGTGGTATTTATTGAGCATTTCCTTGGGGCAGAGCACTATATTAGAACTTGAGAGAGTACAATACGACAAGAGTTGCTAGTCATGATCCCTGCCCACAAGGAATTTCTAGTCTAATGGGCTAGACAGATATTAGAATAAATCGCATTTAAGTGGAGTAAACAACCATAACCAAACAATACCATTGATTGACTATCGTTTGCCCTTGGGCAAGTCACTTAACTTCTCTGGGCCTCTGTTCCCTAATCTGTAAAATGGGGATTAAGACTGTGAGCCCCAGGTGGGACAGGGACTGTGTCCACCCTGATTTGCTTGTATCCACCCCAGTGTTGAGTACAGTGTCTGGGACATAGTAAGTGCTTAACAAATACTACAGTTATCATTATTATTATTGCAAACTCAAGCCACTGTCAACACTGCATCCAAGGCTCAAAGCTTTATTAGCATCACAAAATCTCCAAGAGGCCTTCCCGTCTGACACCCTCTTTTCCCCAGCTCACTCTCATTCATTCATTCATTCATGCATTCATTTGATTGTATTTACTGAGAGCTTACTGTGAGCACAGCACTGTACTAAGAGATTGGGAGGGAACAATATAACAATAAACAGTCTCATTCCCTCCCCTTGATGAGTTTACAGTCTGGACAGGGAGAGACAGATATCAATACAGATAAATAAAATAACAGAGATTGACATAAGTGCTGTGGGATCGGGGCGGGGGGGGAGAGCAAAGCGAGCAAGTCAGGTGACGTGCAAGGGATTGGGAGAGGAGGAAAAGTGGGGCTTAGTCTGGGAAGGCCTTTTGGAGGAGATGGGCCTTCAATAAGGCTTTGAAAGAGGAAGAGTTATTGTCTCTCCCTTTTGTGGCATCTATCCACTTGAATCTGGGACCTCTGGACAATCAATAGTCATCCCACCCCCACCCCCACAGCACTTATGTATGTATCTTTAAATTGTCTATTAGAAATTACTTATTCATTATTACCAATGTCTCTCTGCCCCTTGAGACTGTAAGCTCATTATGGGCAGGGAACCTGTCTTCTAATTTTGTTGTATTCATCTCTCCTAACCACTAAGTACTGTCCTCTAAACTGTAATCTCCCTGTGGGCAGGGAACATGCTTGTCTATTGTTATATTTTTCTGTCCCAAGTGCTTAGTACAGTGCTCTGCACACAGCGAGCACTCGATAAATACGATTGATGGGCTGACTGCTCTGCACGTAGGAAATGCTCAATAAATGCATTTGATTGATGGATAAATGGAAGGCTCATGGAGTTGGAGTTTCACTTGGACGGTATAGACTCCAGTCTTCTTTATGATGACCGATGTGGAAAACATAATTCCCTCTCTTTCCTTTCATTCATGCATTTCCCTAAGTTGGCATTCCTGGAGGAAAATATACAACCTGGAGCTGTGTGCAGAAGATGTTTCCCCATAAATGATGATTTTGCAATCCCGTAGCCACCATCAAGAAGTGATGGATGTAATAAATTAGGCCTGCTGTACTGCTTACCTTGAGCTGGGCTGTAGAGTTTTGGAGCAGTAATGGTGAAAATGATAGCCCTGAGTTATAGGTGTTTCTTCGAGAGAAATGGGTGGATTTCATTATCCATGCTACAGGAATTCTTCCCCGGCAACAATGAGGATGGAAAAAAAGTAATAATAATGACAGTATTTGACAAGCACTTACTATGTGTCAAGCACTGTACTAAGCGTTGAGGTATATACAAGGTAATAATAATAATAATGATGGTATTTGTTAAGTGCTTACTATGTGCAAAGCACTGTTCTAAGCGCTGGGGGGGATACAAGGTGATCAGGTTGTCCCATGTGGGGCTCACAGTCTTAGTCCTCAATTTTACAGATGAGGGAACTGAGGCACTGAGAAGTTAATTGGCTTGCCCAAGGTCACACAGCGAACAATTGGTGGAGCCGGGATTAGAACCCAAGACTTTTGACTCCCAAGCCTGGGCTCTTGCCATCAAGCCATGCTGCTTTTGGTAATCAAAGTACCCTAGCCAATTCTGGGAGGAAAGGTGGGATTGATACAGTGCTCTGCACACAGTAAGCGCTCAATAAATACGATTGAATGAATTGATTTCTATCTGCGTTTGGGCTCTTAGCTTCGGTCAGAGTGTCATAATCACCCTCTCCCCTAACAGAACACAATGCTCCCAAAGTCACATCTCTCAGCTTGTGATATTGGGAATCACAGCTGAAATCAACCAATCAATCAATCAATTAATCACTCACTAGTTTTACAGAGCACTCATTGAGTGGGAACACTGAACTAAGTGCTTGGGAGAGTATCATATAAAGAGTTGGGAGACAAGATTCCTACCCATGAGCATCAATCGATCAGTTGTATCCATCGACTGTTTACTGTGTGCAGAGCACTGAACTAAGCACTTGGTTGTTCGTGGATTGGAGTGTAGTGGTTCTTAGTGTATTGGAAGAGTACAATACAACAGAGTTGGTAGATATGTTCCTTGGCCACGAGGAGTTTGCAGTCTAGAGGAGTAGACAGACATAAATAAATTAAGGAGAGATGCCTATGTGTTGTGGAACAAGAGAAGGGTGACTAAAGACTCCAAATTCAAGTGCAAGAGTGATACAGAAGTCCTCAGTTCTTAGTCATAGAAGGCTTTTTGGAGGCGACGTGTTGTCAAAAAGGCTTTCAAGGTGGGGAAAGTGATGGCCTGTTGCATGTGAAGAGGCAATCAATCAATCAATCGTATTTATTGAGCGCTTACTGTGTGCAGAACACTGTACTAAGCTCTTGGGAAGTACAAGTTGGCAAGATAGAGAGACAGTCCCTACCCAACAGTGGGCTCACAGTCTAAAAGGAGGAGACAGAGAACAAAACCAAACATACTAACAAAATAAAATAAGTAGAATAGATATGTACAAGTAAAATAAATAAATAAATAGAGTAATAAATATGTACAAACATATATACATATATACAGGGAAGGAGCACTAGGCTGAGGGGAGGATGTGCGTGAGTGGTGAGATAGATGAGAGCGGGGCTCTTGAGGAGGTTAGTGTGCAGGCTGAAATATAGCAGGATGGAGGAGGACATAAGAATGGGAGAATTCACTGACTTCTTTAAAGCTGATGGTGAGGAGTTTCTGTTTGATGTGAACATGGATGCGCAGCCATTGGAGGTTCTTGAGGTGTGAGGAGGCAAAGGCTGAAATGTTATTTCAAAAACCTATCCCTGCAGCAGAGTGAAGTATGGCGTGAAGTGGAGAGAAAGGAGCCAGATGTGGTAATAATAATAATAATGATAATGATGGCATTTATTAAGTGCTTACTATGCAAAGCACTGTTCTAAGTGCTGGGGAGGTACAAGGTGATCAAGTTGTCCCATGGGGGGCTCACAGTCTTCATCCCCATTTAAGATGAGGTAACTGAGGTACAGAGAAATCAAGTGACTTGCCCAAAGTCACACAGCTGACAATTGGCAGAGCCGGGATTTGAACCCATGACCTCTGACTCCAAAGCCCGGGCTATTTCCACAGAGCCACACCGCTTCTCCTGTGGTAGTCCAGACGACATAGGATAAGTGCTTGGTGAAGTGTGGTAGCAGTTTGGATTGAGAGGAAAGGGCAGATTTTAGCAATATTGTGAAAATAAAACTGACAGTGTTTAGTGACAGACTGACTACGTGGGTTGAATGAGAGAGATGAGTCAAGGATGGCAGCAAGGTCATGATCTCGTGCTGTAGGGAGGATAGTGGTGTTGTCTATAGTGAAGGGAAACATAGAGGGAGGTCAGGGTTTGGGGTGAGAAAATAAGGAGCTCCGTTTTGAACATGTTCAGTCTGAGATGATGGGGGGACATCCAAGTAGAGATATCCTGAGGGCAGGAGGAGATCATCATCACATCATCATCGATTGTATTTATTGAGCACTTACTGTGTGCAGAGCACTGTACTAAGCGCTTGGGAAGCACAAGTTGGCACCATATAGAGACAGTCCCTACCCAACAGTGGGCTCACAGTCTAAAAGGGGGAGACAGAGAACAAAACCAAACATACTAACAAAATAAAATAAATAGAATAGATATGTACAAGTAAAATAAATAAATACATGAATAGAGTAATAAATATGTACAAACATATATACACAATATTCTGTTTAGCAAATAAGGGAAGCAGTGTGGCTGAATAGAGAACTGGCCTGGGAGTCAAAGGTCATGGGTTCTCACCCTGGCTTGCCACTTGTCTGCTGTGTGACCTTGGGCAAATCACTTTCCTTTTCTGTGCCTCATTTGTAAAATGGGGATTAAGACTGTGAGCCCCACGTGGGAAAGGAACTGTATCTGACCTGATTTTTGCTTGTATCCACACCAGCACTTAGTAAAGTGTCTGGCATGTAGCGCTTAACAAATAACGTTATTATTATTATTATTATTATTATTATTATTATTATTGTTATTATTATTATTATTATTATTACTGTTATCAGAAAGAGCCTGGCCTGGGAGTCAAAGGACCTGGATTCTAATACCGGCTCTGCTACTTGTCAGTTGTGTGACCCTGGGCAGATCGCTGAACTTACCTCATCTGTAAAATGGAGACTAGTACCATGAGCCCCATGTGGGACACAGACTGTGTCTTTCATTCATTCAATCGTATTTATTGAGCGCTTACTGTGTGCAGAGCACTGTACTAAGCGCTTGAGAAGTACAAGTTGGCAACATATAGAGACGGTCCCTACCCAACAGTGAGCTCACAGTCTAGAAGACTGTGATAATCTAACGTGATTATCTTCTTTCTACCCTAGTGCTTAGTACAGTGCCTGGCACAAAGTAAGCACCTAACAAATAACATCAAAAACAAAAGACTGGCATTTAAAATCCAAGCCGCGGTGCTTTATCCAGCAGTTCAGTGATTCATTCATTCAATCGTATTTATTGAGCGCTTACTGTGTGCAGAGCACTGTACTAAACACTTAGCGATGGCAATGAGAATTCAGAAAGCTCTCTTTATTAGGGGTCTCACGGCCCTGAGATGAAGCTAATGATCACTCGGCAGATTTTCAACCTGATGAGATGAAGCTATGCAGATTCTTTGGGAAATTTCCCTTAACTTCCATCTTTTGGTCACCCCACCAATCATTTGCCCACATCCTGCCTCTGGTCTGGAAGTCTCTCCCCCTTCTTAATCAAGAGATCACTGCTCTCCCCATCTTCCAAGTCTTATTATAATCCCATCCCCTTCAAGAGGCCTTCCCTGACTAAGCCCTCATTCATTCAATCATATTTATTGAGTGCTTAACAAATACCATCATCATTATTAGTATTATTTGATAATCGCCCCCCTCTCATCCCACAGTGCTTATGATCATATCCTTCTATGCTGTCATTTTCCCTAGCTGCAAGGCAATAAATGTCTACCTTCCCCTCTACCCTGCAAACTCTCTGTGGGCAGAGATGATGTTTACCCACTCTACTGTATTGCAGTTTCCCCAAAGTTTAGTGCAGTGTTCAGCACACAGGAAGCTCTCAATAAATGCTAATGATCAGGTGATTCTAAGACACCTTTATCACTGCTTCCAAGAAGACTGTTTTTAGCAATGCAGCTAATGGTCACAGCTCAGAAAAGATGAGCTGTATAAACTCTAAGCTCATCTCTTGACTGTAAACTCATTATGGCCAGTAACGTGCCTGAAAATTGTACTCTTCCAAGAACTTCGAACAGTGCTCTGCACTTAGTAAGGTCTCAATAAATACCACTGATTGTATGATAAAGCCTTGGACAAGTCTTTTCTTAAAAATCTAGTAATGATTATTATTATGTTCTTATTTAAGCAATTACTAGGTGCCAAAAACTGTTCTAAGTACTGGGGTAGATGCAAGGTAATCAGATTTGATAAAGTCCCTGTCCCAAGTGGGGTTCATAGTCTTAATCTCCATTTTACAGATGAAATAACTGAGGCACAGAGAATAATAATAATAATAATAATAATGATGGTATTTGTTAAGCACTTGATGATGATGACATTTGTTAAGCACTTACTATGGGAAAGCACTGTTCTAAGTGCTGGGGGGATACAAGGTGATCAAGTTGTCCCATGTGGGGCTTACAGTCATCATCCTCATTTTACAGATGAGGTAACTGAGGCCCCGAGAAGTTAAGTGACTTGCCCAAGGTCACACAGCAGACATGTGGCAGAGCTGGGATCTGAACCCATGACCTCTGACTCTGATTGAAAGAGCCCGTGCTCTTTCCACTGAGTCACACTGCTTCTCTAACTTCACTTACTATGTGCCAAGCACTGTTCTAAGCCCTGGGAGAGAAGTGACTTGCCCAAGGTCACGCAGCAGACAAGTGATGGAACCGGGGTTAGAACCCACATCCTCTGACTCCCAGGAGCAGTGGCTACTTAGTAGCTGCTCATCTCTCTGGGCCCCAGTTTCCTCATCTGTAATACAGAGTCTGTTCTCCCTCCTTTAAGATTGTGAATCTCACTGTGGTACAGCAACTGTTTCCTATCTTATCATTTCCTCTACCCCAGCATCTTTTTATGAAAAATAATAATAGTATTGTTCCTGAATGACTTGTATCTACCTCAGCAATTAGTACAAAGTTTGGCACCTGGAAAGCGTAAGCCCATTATGGGCAGGGGTTGTTTCTCTTTATTGCTGTTTTGTACTTTCCAAAAGCTTAGTACACTGTTCTGCACACAGTAAGCGCTCAATAAACATGATCAAAAGAATAAACAAGTACCATTAGTAGTAGTATTTTTTAAGCGCACTGATCTGAAATTACAGTCTGTAACGCAGCTAAAGGACCACAGTCATTATATATAAATCCCAGAGAAAAATCTGTATGCAAACCAGTTTTAAAGAAATCAAATTTCTGTTATTAAAATTCCAGGTTTTGACATTTCTCGGCAAACCTATTTTTATTATCTTCCCCGAGAATTCTGAAATTTCCTAAGCAATTTAAAGCATAATAAAACCAGAAAATGTGAAGTTAAATTTAATAATTCAGTAGGCTCTTTTCAACTACACATGCATTAAAATGATGTTTAAACTGATTGCTCAACTTCATTATTTTTAAACAGCTCTACTTAAAACTTACACGGTGACTAATTATCATATCTACTCCCCACGGAGAGTAAGCCTCATGCAAACATTTCCCTGTTTAGTCATTCTGAGTTATTTGTGCACAAAACTGCCCATGGGTAAATGAAAAAAATGATATTTCTCCAGTCCCATAAATCAAAAATGGTCTAACATGTTTAACTCAAATTTTTCACACAAAATCCACATCTTTTTGTCCAAGGAATCCTTCTCTTAAAGGGAGCAATCGTCCCCATTTCTTATTATGAGTGATGACAGGCCATTTGAACCGAAGGGTCACTCCAGTTTGGGAGTCCCTTCAAATCAATCAATCAATCAATGATATTTATCGAGCCTCTACACTGTCAAGGCAATGTAACTGAGTAGTTGGTAGAGTGAAATGCAGTTTCAGATCCCTGACCTCAAGGAGCTTATAGCCTATTGGAGAGATGCGGACACTAAAATCAATTACAGTTATAAGAATTATTATAAAAAAATTGGGCTGTGCCAGAGGAATCATGCCAATGAACTGCAAAAGAAAAAAGGATAGCAATTTGTTCCCTATAGAAACTAATATGATCAAATAACAATGTTTCTTGAGTGCCTTTAGGTTCGGAATTTCCCAAGACCGGGGAACAAAATAAAATGGGTGTTCAACAAATGCTCTTACTCCTCCTTCTCCACCTCCAAGAGCTCCTTATCTTCTCATTCATTCATTCAATCGTATTTATTGAGCACTTACTATGTGCAGAGCACTGTACTAAGTGCTTGGGAAGTACAAGTTGGCAACATATAGAGACGGTCCCTACCCACCAGCGGGCTCCCAGTCTAGAAGACCCAAACCCTGTCCTCTCCCTGATTTCCATCACTGTAGACAGGAACACCACCCTTCCTGTCATGCAAGCCCATAATCTTGGTGTTACCCTTCACCCTTCCCTCTCATTCAACCCACATACTCAATCCATCACTAAATCCTGTCAGTTTAACCTTCACAACATTACTGAAATTCTTCTCCATCCCAAGTGCTACCTAGTTAATACAAGCATTTATCCTAACCTGCCTTAATTATTCATTCATTCATTCATTCATTCATTCATTCATTCGTATTTATAGAGCGCTTACTGTGTGCAGAGCACTATACTAAGTGTTTGGGAAGTACAAGTCGGCAACATATAGAGACAGTCTCTACCCAACAACGGGCTCACAGTCTAGAAGGGGGAGACAGACAACAAAACAAAACACGTAGACAGGTGACAAAACATGTAGACAGGTCACGAAACACGTAGACAGGTGAATGTCAATGTTTCATCCAAAATGGGCTTGAGAGTGTAGGGCTTAATTATCTAATTACTGAATCAGCCTCCTTACTGACCTCCCAGCTTCCTGTCACTTCCCACTCGGGTTCACATTTATACAAAAAGTTCAACCCATGTTTTCCCACTCCTTAAGAACTCCTTAAGAGAAGCAGCATGGCTCAGTGGAAAGAGCACGGGCTTTGGAGTCAGAAGTCATGGGTTCGAATCCCGACTCTGCCACATGTCTGCTGGATGACCTTGGGCAAGTCACTCAACTTCTCCGAGCCTCAGTTTCCTCATCTGTAAAATGGGGATTAAGACTGTGAGCCCCACATGGGACAATTTGATCCCCATGTATCCCCCCCAGAGTTTAGAACAGTGCTCTGCACATAGTAAGCGCTTAACAAATGCCATAAAAAAAAACTTCCAGTGGTTGTCCATCTAAATACACTTCAAACAGATGCTCCTTACCTTCTGCTCTAAAGCAATCAACTTCCCCCCTTCTACCACACCTTGCTGCTCTCCTCCTCCAACCCAGCCCGCACACTTGGCTCCTCTAATCCAAACCTTCTCATTTTATCTCCCATGTGTTTATTTCACCACTGACCTCTTGCTCATGTCCTGCCTCTGGCCCGGTTCATCCTTCCTCTTCCTATCCAAGAGGCAATTACTCTCCCCACATTCAAATCCTTATTAGAGGCCCATCTCCTCCAAGAGGCTTTCCCTGACCAAGCCCTCAATTCATCTTGTTCTGTTCCCTTTTGCATCAACCTGATTTTTTTCCCCATACTCACCCCTCCCTCAACCCCACAGCACTTATGTACCCATCTGTAATTCATTTATTATTAGCAGTAATAATAATGATCACATTTATTCAGCGCTTACTATGTGCAAAGCACTGTTCTAAGCACTGAATAACAATAATGATGGCATTTGCTAAGCGCTTACTATGTGCAAAACACTGTTCTAAGCGCTGGGGAGATTACAAGGTGATCAGGTTGCCCCACGGGGGGCTCACAGTCTTCACCCCCATTTCACAGCTGAGGTACCTGAGGCCCAGAAAAGTGAAGTGACTTGCCCAAAGTCACACAGCTGACAGTTGGTGAAGCCGGGATTTGAACCCATGACCTCTGACTCCCAAGCCCGGGCTCTTTCCACTGAGCCACGCTGCTTCTCATTAATGTAGACTACGAGTTCATTGTGGGTAGGGAATGAAACCAATTCTGTTGCATTTAATACAGTGCTCTGCACATAGTAAATGCTCAAGAAATACGATCAAATGAATGTTGCATTGTGCTCTGTTAAGCGCTTAGTACAAGAAAACAAGCATTAATAAAAATAAATGAAATTATAGATATATACATAAGAGCTGTGGGGTGGGAGGGGGTGAGAGCAAAGGGAGTTAGTTGAGGTGATGCAGAAAGGAGGAGAGCTGAGGAAGAGGGGGCTTAGTCTGGGAAGGCCTCTTGAAGTAGGTGGACCTTCAGGAGGGCTTTGACGGGGAGAAGAATGACTTTTTGTTGGATCATCACCATCAATCATCATCAATCGTATTTATTGAGCGCTTACTATGTGCAGAGCACTGTACTAAGCGCTTGGGAAGCACAAATTGGCAACACATAGAGACAGTCCCTACCCAACAGTGGGCTCACAGTCTAAAAGGGGGAGACAGAGAACAAAACCAAACATACCAACAAAATAAAATAAATAGGGTAGATATGTACAAGTAAAATAAATAAATAAATAAATAAATAGAGTAATAAATATGTACAAACATCTATACATATATACAGGTGCTGTGGGGTAGGGAAGGAGGTGAGATGGGGGGATGGAGGGGGGACGAGGGGGAGAGGAAGGAAAGGGCTCAGTGTGGGAAGGCCTCCTGGAGGAGGTGAGCTCTCAGCAGGGCTGATTTGAGGAGGGAGGGCATTTCAGACCAGAGCTAGGATGTAGGCCAGGGAGCAACAGTGGGACAGGTGAGAAAAAGGCCCAGTGAAAAGGTTAGCAGTACCAGAGGAGCAGAGTTTGAGGGCTGGGGTGTAGAGGAGAGAAGGGAGGTGAGGTAAGAGGCAAAGTGATGGAGAGCTCTGAAGTCAATAGAGAGGAGTTGATAAGCAATCACTGGAGATTTTTGAAGAGGGGGCTGACTTGCACTGAACGTTTCTATAGAAGGATAATCTGGGCAGCGGTGTAAAGTATGGACTGAAGTGGAGAGAGGCAGGAGTTTGGGAGGTCAGAAAGGAGGCTGATTAGCTAATGCAGTTGGCATAGGATGAGTAATTGTACTAACATTGTAGCACCTTGGATGGAAAGGAAAGGGCTAGGTGGGGTGTGATACTCTGAGAGAGATGGATGAGGTCAAGAGAGCAGAGGTCTCTTTAGGGGACAGATTTATGGGGAGGAGGAGTGTGGGAGAGGAGGCAAGTGAGAAGGTGGTGGACAGAGAGAGGGATTTCAGAGTTGGCGAGGGTAGAGATGTGCAGCGGTTAGAGATGATGAGATCGAGTGTGTTTCCAAGTTGGTGGGTGGGGGAGGTGGGGTGAAGCAGGAAGTCGGCGGAGTTGAGGAGTGATAGAAGGCAGGAGGCAGGAACATCATCATCATCATCATCATCATCAATCGTATTTATTGAGTGCTTACTATGTGCAGAGCACTGTACTAAGCGCTTGGGAAGTACAAATTGGCAACATATAGAGACAGTCCCTACCCAACAGTGGGCTCACAGTCTAAAAGGGGGAGACAGAGAACAAAACCAAACATACTAACAAAATAAAATAGAATAGATATGTACAAATAAAATAAATAATCTTAATTATATAATTATATAATATAATTATATAATCAGTCTTAATCCCCATTTTACAGTTGAGGTAACTGAGGCACAAAGAAGTGAAGTGACCTTCCCAAAGCTACACTGGCAAATCTGGGATTAGAACCCACGTCCTTCAGACTCCCGGGCCCATTCTTTATCCATGAAAAGCAGCAGAAACCACTTTGGTGGTCAGCTTTAGGATAGCTTTGGCCAGCACCATCTCTCCTGGGTTTAAACATCTATGTGGATGTTGAAGTCTCCAAGGATTAAAGTGAGCATGGAACAAGAGGGAAGGAGCATGAGAAATGGGATTTCTCCAAGTGAGTGGATGTAGTAGTAGTAATAATAATAATAATAATAATAATAATAATAATAATAATAATATTTGTTAAGTACTTACTATGTGCCAAGCTCTGTTCTAAGCACTGGGGTAGATACAAGGTAATCAGGTTGTCCCACGTGGGGTTCACAGTCTTAATCCCCATTTTACAGATGAGGTAACTGAGGCACAGAGAAGTGAAGTGACTTGTCCAAAGTCACACAGCTCACAAGTGGCGGAGCTGGGATTAGAACCCATAACCTCTCACTCCCAAGCCCGGGCTCTTCCCACTAAGCCACGCTATGTAGATGAAAAATAGAAGGGGACCCAGAACTGAGCTTTGAGGGACCCCCCACAGTTAGGGGATGGGAGACGGAGGAGGAGCCCATGAAAGAGACTGAGAATGAGCAGCCAGAGAAATGGGAGGAGAACCAGGAGAGGACAGTGTCAGTGAAGCCAAGGTCGGATCATATTTCCAGGAGAAGGGGGTAGTTGACAGTCCCCAAAACAGCTGAGAGATCGAGGAGGATTAGGTTGGACTTGAAGCCATTGAATATGACAAGAAGGAGCTCATATATTACCTCTGAGAGGGCAGTTTCTGTGGAAGAGATGGGTTTGTAATCAGATTAATCAAGTCTCCCAAAAGCGCTCTTCACAAAGTAGACTAAAGCCTCCTTGAGGGCAGGGATCACTGTTTACTAACTCTATTGTATTAATCCAAGTATTCAATCAATCAACCAATCAATCATATTTATTGAGCACTTACTGTGTGCAGAGCACTGTACT